>NC_057951.1:13697328-13802328 GCF_018555375.3 Anguilla rostrata | reverse complement strand
ATAACCCAGTCCAGCTCCTCCGCTGCCTTACAGTCATTACAGCAGCCCAGTGCAGCATCTACTACCCACACCGGGGGCCATACACGCCCTGGAGCAGACGCCTTTTACCCCTGCTTTACCCGAATCTTTCTACTGGGATACTTTTACTTGGGACTGTTTTTAGAAGTCATCATCTTCTTTTCTTCTCTTTTTTTTGTTTTTTATTTGTTTGTTGTTGTTGTTGTTGTTGTCAAAACTTAAAAAAAAAAAAGAAAAGAGAAAGACAGCAAGTTTGATTAACGTAAGTTAAGTAAGTAAGTTTAAATTAAGTACGTTTTTTGTACTTTTTGAAGTAAGCTGGACACATCTGGAGATGTGTACGTGAGCGCGCGCGTGCGCGCGTGTGTGTGTTTGAGCGTGTGTGTGTGTGTGTGTGCGTGTGAGCATGTGTGTGTGTGTGTTCGTGTGTGTGTTTGAGCATGTGTGTGTGTGTGTATGTGAACATGTTTGTGTTTTGGGGGGGGGGGGGTATGGTTTGTGGGTGGGAGGGTGGGCTAGCAGAAGGCTTTGGGATCTGTTATGCCAGGGGGAGTTTTTCCCACACCTCACTAACTCCCCGTGTAATCATCTGGGTTTATTTTCTCAGGGGCGTGATCACCTGGGCTGACCCACCGGGCCCCCCCCTCACTTTCTGCGCTTCTCTTCAGCCAGAGAGAGTTCCTCCTTTTCTCTCCGACCGGACTGGGAGGTGAAGAGAGGTCCGACCCGACGATCTGCGGAACCCCTACTCTAGAAAAGTAAGCGCTGCTCCTCTCTCTCTCTCTCTCTCTCTCTCTCGCGCCCCTCTCTGCTTTTTAAGAGCTCCGGTCTGCTGCAGGACGGGCTGGTGCGTTACTGTATATTCTGTACTGTATATACTGTACTGTACATTCTGCACAGTCTACTAGTCTGAATTACAACAACTGGTTGCTTTTTTTTTCAGGAAAAAAAAAAACTTATTGTAAAATAACAAGCCAATCATTGCATTGTGGATTAAACGCTCAGCTGTTTAGCCTCCTGCTTGTGGAGTTATTTACTAGACACAAGGCATTGCAAACAGTGGATAAGTATTCTTATATAATAGCAAACACGGACTCAAGTTTATGTGGACAGACTTCAGGGATAATGCATCATTATGCACCAACTAGAGTAAAACGGCAGGATTACACCACCGCCTCAGCTCTCCATGGAACTGACGTTATGTCACAAGCATGTCACGAGCGTGTTATGAATGTGTTAGATTGAAGTTATGAACCCGTCATGAACTTGTTAGATTAAAGTTATGAACATGTTAGAGTAAAGTTATGAACGTGTTATGAACTTGCTAGATTAAAGTTATGAACTTGCTAGATTAAAGTTATGAATTTGCTAGATTAAAGTTATGAACATGTTAGATTGAAGTTATGAACATGCTAGATTAAAGTTATGAACTGCGTATATTAAGAGTTTCATGAATGTTAGATTAAAGCTATCGAACTTGCAGATCTTAAGAGTTTTGACATCTTGAGTAAGTGAATGTGTTTCAGACTTTCAGATGAAGTTTGAATTTGCTGTTAGTGTGAACATGTAGATAGCAGTATGATGCTAGATTTTGTTTACATGTTCAGCAGTAACAGCTTTTGCGCATGCTATGTCCTGCTAGATTCCAGTATGAAATGTTAGAGGTAAGTTTGAACATGTATGCTGTTAGATTAAAGTTATGAACGCGCTATGAACGTATTACATTAGTACGTGTAACGTTCTTCCTAATTGAAGTTTTGTTTAAAGCATCGTAAGGCTGTCACAGGCAGCGCATCTTAACTGAACAACGCGCTTTCTCTTCCCTCCTGGCAGGGAAGCTCGGCCGCAGGATGGTGTGTTTCAGGAGGCTGTTCCAGCAGTGGAGTTTGGCCGTGTTCTTGCTGTGCTCCCCCGTGCCCCACGACGGGAGACCCACCGAGGCGCTCAGCGGCAGGATGTGAGTCGCTGTGTTTTTTTGTTTTTTTTTTCCCGCTCGTTTCCGGGGCGACGCTGCTGCAACTGCCACCGGTTTCTGGGCGCCTGCTATGTCCTGTATGAAATGGCTTGCGATGGTGTTCGGTTATCTGGGTTCAGTTAAGCACAATGCTTTAATAAAATGAGCAAGGGACAATTATTTTTCAAAGATAATAATTATAATTATTATAATAATAACAACATGATCCGTAATATGCATATTGTAAAAATACTTGCACAGTTGGAGAGCAGGTGTGTTGGCTCTCATTACATGGAAAATGGATGACTTGCGTCGTTGTTTTGATAGACTTCAGCTACCTCCTGGCAAGTTTACTTTCAGTGGGGAGAAAAACATGTCTATGAGGACGGATAAAAACACAGGCTTCTGAAGCTGTGAGCCTCAACCCTTTATCCCCCAGGAGTCCTTCACCATCCGCTTCTCTACCTTTCACCTTTCTCTCTTTCTTTTTCACTCTGGGATTTACCCCTGATCTCTGTCTCCCCCCCGCGCCCCCGTACCCCCATACCCCCACCCCACCGGAGGGGGGGGGCAGAGGTCTCGGACCGTCTGCTGAGAGCAGAAACAGCCTTTTCCACCCCGCGCCCCGCTGTCTGCAGGGCACGCGCTGGGGCTCACGAGGTGTTGAGGAGGAGTGCGTTAGGGCGTTAGGGCATTAGGGTGAGGGGTGTTAGGGCACGGGGGGGTCCAACTGAGGATGCGTGTGATCGCTGGTCAGGGACAAGCAGTCTGTCCCCCCCCCCCACGCTGGAAGTCAGTCGGGTCAAAGTCACATTTGCAGACCCGTAGGGGGCTCTTCTCCTGGGGTTCTCACGTCTGAAGCTGGGGTGCTCATACCTTTATCCCAGTGGAGGGGATCCTAAAACATGCGCATTTATAAAACCTTTCTGCTCCCTTCCAATGTTAGGTCTTTACGGATTTAGAGAGAGCGTTTCCTCGGACACAATCTGTAGAGACCGATCACGGCTTGATGACATCCTGAGATGCATTTTGCTGCGAGTTAATCTTTCTGCCGGGAAGCCCGGAGAGAGAAATAGATTCTGAGAGGCCTGTGATGTTTTTCCGCAAAGCAAAATACAAACCGGTAAATAAATCACAGCCGTCTGAGCAGAAACGCACAGTGAGTCTCACCCCAACACAACGGCTTTCGCCCCACAAAACCGGGCCGCTGGACCCTAAAATACATGCTGGGGTAGAGTCCTGAGTAGGCACCTGGTGAGAGACTGAGGTACGGTGGCTTCAGGTGCACTGCCAGGTGACACAGGGTCCCTGCTGATGTAATAAGACAGATCACATGGGCCTGATGATCCCAGTCCTCCAGCTGATCCTGATCACACAACGCAATCCATGAGGAAAGAAATGCTAAAATGCAGACCAGTGTGCATTTTTTTTCGTTAAGTTTTTCTGCCAACGTCTTAGATTTGATAAATAACTAAAAAAGCAGACTTTCGTGTGTACTAACTTTGAATTTTTGAGTTGCGTTTTTTTCTCACGCAGTCTTGTTCAGTTAGCAGTCAGGGCAGCATCACAGATGAGATGTGGTTGGCACACATTTTCATCATCCTTTTCCTTAACTCCCGTCTAAATCTGGAAATCTGCATCCAATGACGATACCGCTGAAACAACATCATTTATGTGCATAATTCATTTTGTATTAGTCAGTCTATGCAGTTTGGATTACTATAAAGCATATATTTCCTCAAAAAATAAACAAACAAAAAAAATTGATATCCTCTTTCAAATCAAAATTCTTTTGTTCAAACATAAATAATGACCCCCACCCCCCCCCCCCCAACCCAAGTTATGGTTTCAAATGTACAGAGCCTACAGTACAGATGATGATTAATCAAATCCATTTTTATCAACCATGCAGTACTGAATATGATCTCAGTGTGGTCCGTCAGTTAGGAAAGCAGGGGAGGCACAAGCAATCAGTTCCCCTGGCGCGCGGCCAGGCGGCGGGATGAGCCACACGCACGCTTCCCCCGACTCCCGGTCCAGTTTGGGACGGGGACGCCGGCAGGGGCACCGAAATTAGGGGCATTGTGGTTACTGCCGAAATGCCGAGCGCGTTCTCTTCTCCCGGGCGCACAGGAACAATTAACTTCAGGTGGGCCAAATAAAGATTTCTGTTGGAAGCCGGCCACCGCAGGATGTTTCAAGATTTTCTTTCTTCTTTTTTCTCGCTCTCTCTCTCTCTCTCGCTCTCGCTCGCTCTCTTTTCTGTAGTCGTGCCGATGGGAATATTTGAAGTCTGCTTATTAAAGGTTAAAGGTACGGGATCTCTTTTCAAAGGGCTCACACCCCCACTAATTTCTTCAGCAGGGTTGAGCGTTCCAGGAAATATCTGTGTATATATAAACAAAGCCATTTTCAAAAGCAAAAAAAAAAAAAAAAAAGTTTTTTTTTCTCCCACGCCTGCATGTGCAGCAAATCCGGACTTTGATATTCTGCCCTACAGGCTGAAAATGTATTTTTGCTTTTTTTTTTGGGGGAAAAAAAGGTCCCAGAGCCTTAATAGGTGCAGCAGCTGCTGATCCCGCTGAGTTCGGAACTGATCGTTTTATGACGGAGAAATGTTAGCGGGATTTATCGGTCCCGTTCTCAGCCTTCCCAGATACCCCACATAAACGCCTCCGATCGACTGAGCACATTTCGCGAGACCCCCAGAAATACTTTACTGATGGTAAAACAGGAAACTGCAGGTTCTTCCACCCCCTGAAAGATTTCAGCACACACTCAAGCACACGCATGTATTCGCGCACGCACACACACGCACACACACACACGTACCCCCGCTAGGCACGGGACGGCAGAGATGGGCTGGGCCCCTGCAGCGTTTGTGTTATCATGGAGAGATTAGGCCCCGCTGAGCAATCAGACCCTGGGGTGAGACAATAGAACAAAGCTGCTTCCAAACTCCCGCCGAGCCCAGTATCTGCAAAGATAACACACACACACGCACACACACACCCTTAAAGTCAGGCTCGACTTCCTGTCTGTCCTGCATCCTCGCTGTGCACTCCCGAGCAGAACTGGGCCAAAGCGGGAGGGATTCAAACCTGTGACCTCTCGACTCACGCTCGCTGACCCCGCCCTTCCTTTAACCCCCCACCCCCAGCCTGCCAGGGCCCCCCCAGGGGCCCGTATTGTGGTGTTCTGTGTTTGTGCTACATTATTAACACCTACAGGCGCGCGCACTAGCGCTAACCTCAGTGCAAGTACAGAGTAAATATTAGGATTAGCATCCCTTAATCACTTAGCAGCTGCAGCGCAATGTGCCGTGGGAACAGAAGCAGATTCAGCTCCGCCCCGCCCCCCCTCACTCTCTGCAGTGTAATGCACAGCATGAGCAGACCATGTGACCTCAGACAGTCTGGGATTGGCTCCGCCCCTCACATTTGCTGATGCTTGGCTTTGCTTCTCCAGAAGTTATTCTTTTTTTCCCTTCTTCATTTTTCTCTTATCATTCGCAGTTTTGCAGGTCAAATTAAATTTTTTGGCAGGATTAATTTCCAGCAAATGAAAAAAACAAAAGAATGTCATCATGAGGTTGTGTAAGGCAGATGCGGTTTGGAGGCTGCTTACTAAGGGTCTGGTAATTAATACGCTGTGACAGGGGACTGGGCCTTTTCCCTGCTCAGGCGCTAATGCTACAGTGACAGCGAGCGTTCCTTACGTGTCAGCAAGTCTGGGGAGAACGCTAGTTTCCGCAGAAAAGGAAAAGTCATCTCACAACTTCTGGCACGGAGGGGCATCTCATGTATCCGTTTTAAACACGAGTGGAAAAAGGGCTATACTTTCTCCGTTTATAAATCATTTTGTATTTCGATAGCTTTCGGTATCACATTCTCTTTCTCACACTCACACACACACACACACACACACACACACACTATAGGGGATAAACTCGGCTCCACCGAGCCACTGCACCAGGGCTCGGAACCGCCACGACATCCCGCCATTCCGTGGAGATTTAGCGGATCAGCTCGGGGATTTTGCTGATGTCACTGAACTGCGTGGTGTTCGGCTGATTAGCATAACGGAAAACCACCGTCACACTCGTGTTCATCATCTGCGTTCTGGAGAAAGGGCCTTCGTTCCCCCTCAGCCCTGTATCGTAATAGTGAAGGAAACGTGTACTCCAGCCCTTAGTATCCAAAATTACACCTTTGCCATTTTTTTTCCTTAAAATAATGTCCGGTGTGGCGAAAGGAAAAAAGGTTTCACTTCACTGTGTAAAAAAAGGAGAAACAGTGATGGCTTGTGGGACCTGAAACACACACACACACACACACACACTTCATTCACCTCCCTTTGTCGTGTAAAGCCACTTTTCTGGGGACCAGGGTGACCTCAGCGTGACACACCTGCCTCGCCTGCTAGCAGAGGCACGCAGCCCAGGCTTTAACGGGGCAGTCTCACCTTTCGCTCTCGATGCCCGCGTGTTATCGCTCGATGCCCGCGTGTTATCGCTCGATGCCCGCATGTTATCGCTCGCGAGGTCCACGTTCCTTTTTCAGGGGGTACGGCCGGGGAACCGCCTGAAGTGAAAACGGAGTGTTCCGTCCGGTTCTAAAACACACAAAAATAAAACTTTTTACTCTCCCACAAAAGTACACCTAATCAAATTTACCCACTTAGATCACATTTCAATTCATCTACAATTAGATTAATCAATGTACTTGAACAAAGGTTTTGAGCTGTTGTTTGAGCACTACTTATGCAATCACAGGTTGTACTCAGTACGCTACTTCTATGTAGCTATTGATATTGGCCTTAATTCAATCAACATTTGTCCTTAATTTTTCCTGAAACATAAATGCAAGCATCAGACTTTCTTCACAAACTAGGTTTGTCAGTTTTAGTGCTTTCTGAACTTGCTTATAAAGTTTTTTAAAATGTGTTTTTAATTGTTTGTCAAAAGCTGAGGATAAATGTTCAACTAATCCCAGTCATAGCCTCTTGCATTAAACTCTAAACTGTCCTGTGTGTTATGCAATCACCACAGCCTTGCAAATATGAATGCATATTCTTAGTTCATTATTCTCTCTCCCTCTAACCTCAGTCGGCTAATTAATTAGGTATTATTAAGTGTTCCCAAAGGTTAGAAGTTATCAGAAAGACTGTTTGACCTACATATTTCTTAATTTATGCCGCCACCTATTGGTGAATCTACGAACGCCGTGTTCTCAGAAATGCTGGGCATAAGGACGCCACCGTAACCAAAAATAAAAGTGCGAGGACCGTGAAATGCCATAACATTAAATTCTGCTTTGCCTTGGCATACTGAAAGATTCCAGTTCTTAAAAATATAATTGCTTCAAGACATTTGGACAGCATGCCCCCATATCCAAATCCTCATGGTTAGGAGTGTAGTCTACGGTAGCTGTCAGTTGTCAACACGCAAGCACTTAAAACGCAATTGAAATTTCAAATGGGCCGTATTTGCATAAACATTTTTGGGGAAAAGTAGGCTATATAACTGTAGAACGAGCGGTGTGGGGATGAGAATATAGTTTTTTTCTTATTCACTTATTTCACGTTTCGTTTCTTACTGCGTGGGTGTGGTCAATTAATCGCTGCAATATACATAAAATCCATTTGAAATGTAGAAGTGAGTAAGCATAACAGTTCAACATTTCTGGCTGCTAAAATAATGACACCAATACAGTGAACGTAGTCTTGGCAGAGTAGGCCTGTTGAAATACGTTAAGTTTGCCTTTTTAAAGAGACGGTTCAAACTTTCAAAATCAAATTCGCAGTTACCAGTGCGTAAGGGTGGTGTACGGCTGACCGTGTTTTGGTTCCATTTCGACACGGTTTTTTTATGCCCAACACAAGACTTTATTTACTCACCAGTAGTTTTTTTTTCGTGGACACGACTCTAGTGTTGGAATAGCACATCAAAATATCACACACCGCGCTCCCGTATAAACAAGCGAACCGAATGTAAAGCCGTTATTGTGCAGCAGAGCGAGTCTCGAGCTGGCACCGGGGACAGGCGCGAGCCCCGAGACGTGCCGGCTTCCACACTGAAGGTGTTACGAATCACTCTGGATTTATTTTAGTTAGGTACGAGGATCTGGAACTGTGTGGATTTAAGGTAAATATAATATCAAATAGTCACTGGAGGGCGGCCAAGTTTGGCAAGCCTTGATTGCTTTAAGTAAAAGCACATTTAACGGAGGCGAGTGGATGAATTCGGCAGGGGGGGGGTGAATGTTCCATTTAGGAGTATTCCCACATGTTGTGTACACAGCACTTCTGGATGCATTGGCTATTTCACAGTTGTTTGTTAATAGTGTGTGTGTGTGTGTGTGTGTGTGTGGTGTAAATATGTGTATATTATGTATACATGCATGTGGTGCTCAACTAGCCTGTGCTGACCAGCCGCTGTTCTCTCTGTCTCTTTCCATCCTCCAGGAAGCGGTCGGTGACCCACGCCCAGCTGATGCACGACAAGGGCCGCACGCTGCAGGACTTCAAGCGGCGCATGTGGCTGCAGGAGCTGCTGGACGAGGTGCACACGGCGGAGATCCGGGAGCTTCCGGAACGCACCGGGCCCGTTGGAGGAGGCGGCGGGGTCAGCGTGGGCGTCGCCGCGGGGGGCGCTGCGACAGGGGGCGGAGCGACAGGCGGCGGTGCCGGCGGCAGCAGCGGGGGTAGCACCCTGCACCCGAAACCGGCCGGCAGCACCAAGAACTACCCCATCGGGTTCCGGGTGGAGGAGGAGGGAACCAACCTGCCACAGGAGACCAACAAGTCGCTGACCTACAAGGACCAGCCGCTGAAGGCCGCCGGCAAGAAGAAGAAGAAAGGGCGGTCCGGCAAGCGGCGGGAGAACGAGAAGAAGAGGAGGAGGGCGCGGTCGCTAGGCGGGGCCTGGGAGCCCGGGAGCGGGGGGCCCCACCCGGACTGGCGGCCGTACCTCAGCCTGGTGGAGGCGCTGCACTAAGACACCGTCAGACTCTGACCAAGGTGAGTGTCTCCCCCCCCACCCCACCCCCGCTCCGTCACACGCCCCCGGCTAAGCAAGCTCAGGTTCATTTGTCATTCACCTGTACGTGAGGAAGCAGGGTGCAGCTGAAGGAGATGGTGCAAAAGGAAAGACACTACTGATACACAAACAACACAATATGGCAGGGTGTTCCTGAGTCATGCTCACGTAGATAAAAGGGAACCGTGGGCAGCAATAATAGTCCTCGGGGTTGTACAGACACTTGTGCCACAAAACGGATGTGTGATAGCTTTAATAGGTCAGTCTGGCTGTTAGGTATGCTCTTTATCTGCAACACTTTGGCTCTTCTTCTTCTGCTTCTTCTTCTTCTTTGTGAGTCTCTTTGGGTTCCAACCAGGAAACAAAACGTTCCCATAATTGCTTTGACTCAGCGGAAATGAGCGGATCTGAACTCACCACCGCACAGTGCTCTCTTTGTGTGGTCGGTCGCATCTTGTCTTGTTAAACCTGAGCGTGAATCACAAACCACATGCATCCTGCAGTGGTGATATAAGAAAACCCCCCTGTTACCATCCCTCAACTGCCCTAACATGTCCCATCAAAAAATACAGCCTACCGAAAATTACAGTGAGGTACACACAAATGTGCCATTGTCCTGTGAGCTCAGCAGGCCCCGCAACAGTGAACTATTCTGGTTTCAAATATTTGCCAACCCTTGAACCCTTGCACTGCACATGTGGGAGGCTTTTGATGTTAAGTAGGGGAATGTTTGCTCAGTGGAAGGTGTCTCTCTTGCATAATTACAAACATGTGGCTGAAGCGCTGGTTGCTTGGTGCTTGGGGGAAGCTGATAGGCAATGGCGTTTGGGGGAAGCTGGTTGGACGCTGGTGTTTGGGGGAAGCTGATTGGATGCTGGAGTTTGGGGGAATCTGATGAAGCACTGTCAAAACATCTATTCTCTTGCTTTCTCTCCCTCAAACGAGGTCCCCATCCAGCTGGTACTGTTTACACACACACCCAGCCTGATCTAAAACAGACCTCCATGTTGGCCTTGGAACATGCTTTAACGGTCCGGGGCTGGTTTTGTGGGATTTATCTTAACCAGGGACATGTGAATGTTTCGGGGAGTCCGAGAACGAAGCTCTTCTCTCTGTCCTGGACACGGCTACAACGCGTATGCCACAGGCCCGCATCGAGTCCCCCGCATTTCCCCAAACATTAAACCGCATATCGCAAGGAAAACACGTCTTTCCGGTGCCCCCCAAAAAGGGAATACTTCTGTCTGCAAAAACTGTATATTTCTTTTCAATAGTTAACTTTTCTATTGGCCAGAACTTTTTAAATCTGTCCAATGGGACGGGCTAGTTTATTACAGGATTTGGATAATTTACCTCTGGCTGAAACAAAAGGGGGATCTGGAACCATGGAAGGCTTAAAATGGTACTGCTGTGCTCCAGCTTATTTAAAAACATGTATCCCCTTGTTTCCTGCCCTCAAAGTTAACTGGTTTAATTCAAAATAGGCCTGCATGCATCATCAAACAAGCAAAAATATATATATTTTTTTCATCATCATAAAATGAAGCTTTTTGCCAAATGGTCCACCTTGTCTAGAGGCAGGACTTGTGGGTTTGACCCTTGACCCTTGACCCTTGCATTTCTGTGGTCTCATCATCGTCTGCCCACTGCAGGGCCTGTTAATGCCACGTTGCTTTTTTGGGGACTGACCTAATTTAACAGGCAGAAAAAAGCAAACAAGCACTACTTCCTCCTTGACACCTTTGGGAGTCCAGTGCTCCCCTTCTACCATCCCTCCCCAAATTCCCCAGTATACCTACCACCCCACCCCACTCCACTACACCCCACTTACCTGTTGCACCCTCTCCTCCAGCACCACCATTGTCTGGTTCAGCTTACACACCTGCACCTGTGAATGAGAAACAGGGGTTAGACACGCATACACACTTCAGTACTGGGGACTGAACTCCTTATTAACTGGGTTGTGAGCACCAGCACACTCACCCATTGAGTGTGAGCTTCAGTGCTCTCTTTCAGCATAATTAAACCTGCATTTCGAAACATCAAAGGAGAGGACGTGTCTGCACCACACAGGGTGTAGAATTGGAATTAGTTAGAATTTAGAATCTATCTTGCATAATTAAATCTGCATTCTGAAACATCAAAGGAGAGGACGTGTCTAGTTAATTTTAGTCCGCCCTGTTTAGATTTGTGATGTCATTATGGAGCAAATGAAATGGCGTAAGAAATCTAACCACTTTCTTCTGTTTTCTCTTCCAGATGCTGAAAGACATTTCAGAAAAAGACTTCAGACTCATGTTGCAGTATTCTGTAATAGTGATTTTTTTGTTTTTTTAGAAAGTAAAAGGGAAAAAAAATATTTATTGTCTGTAAATATTTTAAACGCACCAGAATAGTGACAATGGTAATAAAACATTTTTCAAGGCTCTGTGGAGCTTAAGATTTTTTTTTTGGTCATTGTGAATAGTTCCTTTTCCTTTTTTTGTTGTTGTTTTTTTATTTTTATTTTTGATCATTTTTTTGTTTGCCAATTATAAATGTCCAGATTTGCCATAATTTATTTTGTTTGAACAGTGTATTTATTTTGTAAATGTATCACGGTGCTGCTGACTTTCTATATTTTTGTAACATAATGCACTTTAGATATATAAATATATATATCAAGTAATTTTGTTAATTGACCAAATAAAGTGTTCTCTTTTTGTGGTTGATTTTGATGAAGAAAATCCTTGGTCCTCCTCTCTCTGTAGGCAGTCTGTAGCTTAGGTTCGGGCCGGAACGTTTTGGGCCTGCTGAAGCTTCCGCTGTGTCACAGTCTCGCCCCTGTATGCTGTGTGCGTGTTGTCCGTAATACTTTTGTGTATCAGGACATGTTCGATGTGTGTTCTGTTGTGTACATTACGCTTGCCCCCTCCCTCCCTCCCTCCCCCCCCCCCCACACCAGTTTTTTCTGGAACCCCGTTTCCCCCCTCCCCGCGTGCTGTGTTTGTATCAGCCAGAGTTCACTCTGTACATAAACTGAATGCGTTATGACTCAGTATTGTTTGGCACTTGCACTGAGAGAACACCCTATTTTGAAACGATTAAACATTTAACAGTTAAAACCCATCCTGTTTCCTGGTTCCTTGCCATCGCCATCGTCAAACCGCCAACCTTTTTGTTAAAAAAAAAAATATTTGTTTTTGTTTTTGGTCTCCATCTCTCTCCTCTCAACGGCGCTCACACCCTCTCATTGAATGTGTCCTCAGACTGTTTCACGTTCTGTGTGTGCATGATTCACACGTATTCCACACCTGGGCCGGGCCTGTGTCTGCGTGCCGATCTATTCGGGCTCCGGGGGGGGTGTTACAGATTTACGGCAGTCCGTAGTGAAGCATCGGGCTGGCATGTAGCGCCCAGCACCCAGAGATTTATTTTTCTCAGGCCTGTCTCATCGCTGCAGTGCGCTGTATCAGAGCGGTCTCCTCTGAAGGGCCTTCTGCCAGCCTCTCTCATTCAGGCTAGGGGCGCCCCTACATCGTTCTGGGGGACTCCTGGTGCTGAACCCCCAGGTGTTTGTTACCCCCAGGCTCTAGCTCGAGTTCTCTAACACGTGTTTTTAAGTTTGTTCATAATTTTTTTTTTTTCTGCTAGAACTCATTAACACAATGCGGATTGGACTCGTTATCATTCGTCTTTGTCTTTGTGTCTGAAGTCGCAGGCTGTCGTTGGGTTCTGCAGCGATGTAGTGTAGCACACGTACAGCGCAGAGCATGTCAGTCACTGGCTGTCACAGGGTTCTGCAGTCATGCAGTATGGCACACGTACACAGTATTTCAGTTTCTGGCTCTTGTTGGGGTTTTTGCATAAGAATGACATCAATCCATGAAGCTTCCCAGTGTTTCGCCTGGAACGCAAATAATCGAAACATAAGAACATAAGAACATAAGACCACATAATGACATAATGACATAATGGCTGTAACGGGCCGTCCCGTCCGTCTGCGCCTCTCACTTACCTACAGAAGAGCGTCTCGCGCTACGTCAAGCCTGGACTTGGACGCCCCCCAAGGGGCTCTGTTTCGTCTGCGTGATCTGGCAGAAGACACAGTTACACAACTCTGTGTGTAAGGAAACACACACACACACGCACGCACACACACACAATAGACACGACCCCCCCCCTCCCCAACACCCCAGCCACCCACATACTTCAGCAAGACAGCAGTGGTGAACACTCTCACTCATAGCTCATAGATCTGATTCCTGTAGTCTATTTGGCGTCTTTCAGCCACACTGTTCCCAGTGCATTATGGGAACCAGGGCTGCACGGCCAAGCACAGGTACATTGGTCCCTTTAATGAGAGGAAAAGCAGATGGATCGATGTCACCAGCTCAATGGATCGATGTCACCAGCTCAAAGTGGTGGTCAGCAATCTCCCCATCTCTGAGCCATAAAGCCTTCTGGAGCCCAGCGGTAAAAAGCCTCCCTATCAGGAGAGAGCACAGCTGTCCCCCAAGGAGAAATCCATGCGCCGCTGACAGCCAGCGGGAGAGCACCGAGCGTGGAAGAGGGATCCCGCCTCCGTGTTGTTTGCACAGGAAGGAGGCAAAATAAAATGGAAAAAAAAAAACAATCGATGCCGTTTTACTTTTATGACACACTTCGCCCGATTCCTACCGTACAGCGACAGACGGCAGAATGCTCAGCGCAAGAATAGCTCTGACGGAGAACTTTTTAAATCGGTACATATTGGTCCTCAAATAAGTGTTTAGAGTTTAATGGGAAGCGTACCTGTCCTTTCAGTACTGAAACTGTGAATGAAGGCTGATCAAAAACACACACACAAATATGTTAGTAAAGCTGGGGAAATGAGAGAAGAAATAACAGATCACAAAGGTCAAACTATAAAGTATTTTACATATGGTGCATTATAAATAATAATGGTTGAACTCTAACTCAGAAAACAACATGTGTATACATGTGAGGCGTTATGACATGCATAACCACAGTATGAAAAATCTGGGCTTTACAGGGTTACAAGCAAACACTAAAATAATTAGGAAAGGAATAAAACAAAATAACACAAATGTGGAAAAAACAACAAAATCTATATCTAAAAAACTTTACAGTGCCACGAAAGCAGGGTAATATTTTTTGGGGAAAAGAACAATATTCCCCATAATCGAAATTCCTCTCCTTCAGCACAGCACATAAAATCTGAGAGAGGGTACAGTCAGGCTGCCAGGCTCTAATGGATGAGCCAGGTGAGACGGTCTCAAACTGGGCACCGCACAATGGCAATTAAAATGATAATATAGCACGACATAACTCAGACATAACTCAGGCTCCTTTTGGAAAGCGGCTGTCGGAATCTTTCGGAATTAATATGGCAAACGAAGGGAAGACGTTCAGTCGAATAGAATGTGCTCAGCCCAGCCAGGAGACAGGCGAGCTAGCCCACGCTGATCTCTCTCTCTCTCGCTCTCTCTCTTTGAAGGACTCCAGAACTGGTGGGGAAGTCAGACATAATACACATCTTTTTAGCTAAAAACGCAAATTTGTTGAAATGGGATTTGGCTTCGTTCGGGTAACTCTATTCCAAATGAGAAAGGCCACTGGAGGACCGTTTGAAACGGCTGGGAGGTGGCCAGGGTTCGATCATGCAGTGCGGTCTAAGCCTTTGTCTTAGCCTTTGACTTCATTTTATTGGCCAAAGTTATTAATATACATTTGGGTAATGGAGTTCTTGGGCTGTTTCCATGTAGGAGTACTTATCTGCTAGCACGTATGGTGAGGTCCTGACGATCCTTAAAACCTATTCTAATTCTGCTTATTACAAAGGTTACAGAACCCACACAAAAGAATTTAAATCGTTTGGTTTTTGCAAAAAAAAGCATCAGCAAGCCACTGTGCCACACACCATTTAATAAAGAAAATCATGACCCACGTGATATTGTAAGGCAACAGTTCTACAGGAACAGAGACACTGATCATACAAACAGTGGTTTAAAAAATGTTACCATGTGACCACATTTTGAATATTCTGCAGAAAGTCCTCATTTCTGTGACACGTGACACTCTTACATGCAGTCACTAGGAAATAATTTGAATCAATTCCCCCTCCTTCCCCGCACCTAATATACTCTCACTGCAGCAGTATCCAGGCACACTGACTGAGCGAGCGAGAGCTCTGTCCAGAGAATCACCATATGCCGGATATATGACAGCGACATAAACAAATATATTTACTGTGGAATATAAGTTGTTGGGGTGTTACCGGACTATTCTGTAAGTAAGCAACTAGATCATTAAAATAAGAATATATATATAGATATATAGATGATACATTTTACATTGTGAGAGAGAGATGGATGGATTAATTGGGTGAAATATAAATCTCAAGGCACGTGTTTCTCACCCGCTCAAGGAGGCGGTCCATGAGGGGGCAGGAGGCCGGTCGGAGTTTCCTGCAGTCGCGTCTCCTTGGAAACGGGGCGGAATGTCGGACCACCACAGCGTGTACGGGCTGATCTTCGCCTGCACCGGCGGCGCCATCCTGGGCATGGGCCTGTGCGCCAACCTGCTGGCGTTCTCGCTGTTCGCCAAGCGCGGGGCGCTGCGGCAGGGCCGGCTGGACGCGCTGCTGCTCAGCATGGCGCTGGCCGACGTCCTCACGCTGCTGCTGGTGCCCTTCACCCTGCACTCCGCCCTCAGCTTCACCTGGGCGCTGGGCAACGCCTCCTGCAAGGTGTACCAGGTGCTGCTGGCCTTCTCGCTGGCCGCCAGCACCTACTCGCTGTGCGCCGTGTCCGCCGCGCGCGCCATGGCCGTCACCAACCCCTACCGCCCGCCGTCCCGCGACCTGCTGGCCGCCATGTTCGTCCTGGTCTGGGCCTCCAGCTTCTTCGTCAGCGTCCCGCTGCGGATCTTCGCCACCATGGAGACGGGCCAGGCGCCGGACCACTCCTACTGCCTGCCCACCGTGCAGGAGCACCACTACCAGGTGGTGCTGAGCCAGTTCGTGCTCTACTACCTGCTGCCCATGCTGGTCATCGCCTTCAACTACGCCCGCCTGGGCCACGTCCTCCGCCGCGCCCCCATCCTGTCGGCCGCCGGCGCCCGCAGCACCCGCCGCGCCTCCCTCATGGTCTTCCTGGCGGCCGCCACCTTCACCGTCTGCTGGTTGCCGGGATACGTGCTGGAGCTGTGCGTCTACCTGGGGCTGTATCGCCACGGCTACGCCTGGGAGACCTTCTACTTCGTGTGCACGCTGCTGCAGTACATGCACCCCTGCGTGAACCCGCTGCTCTACGTCCTGCTGGCCAAGAGGCACCGCCCCCAGCGCCGGCCCCGGGGAGGCTGGCTGCAGCGCTGCAACAGGGCCAGGGTGCGCCCCCAAATCAGCAGCGTGGCCCACGGGATTTAACGGGACGCTTGGGACCGGGGGAAAGTTCGGTATTTTATTTTTTTTTCCATTAGATGAACCCTCACACTCAGGATTGAACTGCTGACCCTGATGCCGTCTGGTTGGTTTCTCACTGTGGGATGGAAAAGAAATGCTTTAATCAGAAGCAATAGAAAAGGGTCACTCTTGCTCCATAATGGCCACTGTTTCAGCAGAAATGGGGTACCTGACAATGGCTAAACTAATTCACTGAAGGGCCTAAAGATCTTCTCAGTTAACACTGATCTTGCCTAGCATCCATTAAATGTCCAACAAAATATCAGATTCAGTTAAGTTTAATGAAAATGCTAAATATGCCAGCACTTTTTTTTTTTACAGCACCCTACAATCTCCAAAGATAATCATTTGAATCTGTAGAGTCCTTGCAATCCAGTTAATGGGAGGAACCATTAGCACACATTTACAGTCAGATGCTTTTATTCCCATCAATACCTGGACACCCTATCTTGGGTAAGCAGTCGGCTCTCACGCAACACAACCAAGCTCATTGCACTCAGTGACCATAAAAGATCCTCCTGTCTTTGAAAATGAGTTATTTTTCTAAAGATTTATTTTTTACACAATACACTAACCTACCGCTCAAAGGGAGATTTACTGCGGCAGCAGGAAAAAAATATAATACTTCATAAAGTTACACTAATAAATAATTCCATTTACAAACAGGCTCCTTAAAATAATTTAATGGATGTAATTATGTGCAAACATCATATATCCAATGGGAGGCAAAAAACTGAGAGAAAAAAAACCCAGACTGGAGCAAAACTAACACATTATTTCACACATTGGAATCAAAATGTTTGTTTGATCTTTCGTTTTCCATTTCTTCTTCCTTCTGGCATATTTTGGGTCCAGGTGGAAGAGAATGATATACAGAATAAGAGATGGAATAAAACGAGAGGAGGACATAACTTCTTTATGGGGGGAAGGCAGAAGGGCAGACTGAGCGCTCTTAAATATCTCTTTTATGGTCACAGCTCAGTTCTTCACTGTCAGTCTCCTAAGCGCTAGTGGGGAACTGATACCCGCAATTAACCCGAATAGAGTCTCATTGCAGTAATGCAAACTAATTGTAAGTGTGACATCATAATGCACCGCATCACAATGCAGCTAAGAGAGAGCCGCGGAACGCGAATGTAGCCGCTGCACAATGGAGGAGGATGACATAACGGAATCGACGGAACGACATTCGGAATGTTGGACAAACGTCAGCAGCCACTCCATGATTCCATATGGGTGGTGTTCAGCAGGCAAGAACGAACCACCCAGATGCCGGGGTCTTTGCCTACTAAATCATGTGTGGGAGAAATTCCACGCTCGTACAACGGACCGTATAACTGTGCCTCGTTTTCAACACGTTCGCAAAATTACTGACTGTCAGCGCTGAGTGCTTGATTTGTGATGCACAAAAGCTCAATTCACAGCTCGCCTTGCTTGTTTATTAAAGGTAAAACCGCTACCTTACCATTAACCAAAAACGTGTGTGTGTGTATTTTTTTAGGGCAGGTGAACAGGAAGTCCAGTATCTGCACTGACATCTTAAATTTTACTAATCAAATGCCATCGTTTCCATAGCAACCTGCAAGTGATGAGACACACAAGGAGGATTCGAGCTCAAACAATGTCGTAAAAAGCCCAGCAGCGAAGAAACTGGCGGCTTTTTTGTGTGTGCACTAGTTCAATGGGCCTCCATGGGCACTGGGCATGAAGAATGTCTGAGGTATGGCTTCGCAGTAAAGTTTTATGAGAATAATTCACCAGAATGCTTATGACCACCAACGCCAGGCCAGCACAGGTCTGCGAGGACTTCACAGCCCCAATCATTAACAGCTGTCAAAAACTGTAACACGGATTACGAGAAATCCCACCAAAACTTTATTTTCGGGGTGTGAACTGGCTGAGGAGCGCTTGGCTGCGTAAAACACGGCTTTAGAATGTGAAACGTTAGCCCTGCCGTTCCCGCTGGAGCCAGAGCCTCGTACAGCTGCACAGCGTCGGTCTGTCCACCGTTAACCCCGCCGTTTCCCAGAATTCCCTGCTTTTCAGCCACTTCTCCCCTTAGAGAAAATAACATGACTTTTTCTGGGCACAGGAGTTGCATTTCAGTTGCATTTAATGAAACAGTAGCAAGGTGGTAGGGGCCTCCTCTGCCTGGCCTTGACCTCTTAAACACAAGCAGAGTGTCTGCCCTTTGTGACATCACAATGCGACACTGCCGGAGTCAAGAGTCAAACAAAGGAATCAGAGCACATACATTTTTTCCTCTTTCCTTGTGATGTGACTCATATGGTATTGATGAATAGTGATGAGTCTGCACCATTCCTGGAATCGGTACATAAGTGTGCACCGTACAGGGGAGTGGGGGGTGGCTTGGGGTGGGCTGGACCACACACAGAATAATGAGTCAGCAGCTCAGCTCAGCGATTAGGGCCTACACAAGAGACTGCAGGATCGGAACTCTGGGCCTGTCACTTCTACGGTAACTATGCAAACCACAGCAACTAATGTAGCAACACTGTAAATCCAGCGTAGAAATTCCAGCGTGTGCAGTGTCATCATTATTTGGGGCCCAGAATCCATTCAGACAGAAAACGCGTTTGTTCTGTGTCACTATCTATGGTGGAATTAAATGTGATTGTGTGATCACGCCTCTGTAGAGTATATTACCTGCGCTGTAGTGCAGGCCTGCATATCTGCGGAAGCCCATTCTGGGGCTGAAAGCACTTTGACGTGCTGTCGCCACGGGGAAAACTGTGCTGTAATAAATGATCAACATTTCCAAGTGCGTTTTCCCTAGAACCTGGCGCCCCTTGTCTCTGCGGCTTTCCCAAAAGGGCCAAGGAAATCATTCGCCCCGCCGGCTAGGGCCCGGCCTGACAGGTGAGGTTTGGAGTGATTCGGAGGAGCTGAAAGACAGGCCCGCTGGTGGACAGGGGGTTTGTTGTTGTTAGGACGATAACGATTCGAGAGCGGAGCGGAGCGGAGGGGAGGGGAGGGGGGGAGAGGAGGAGGAGGAGGAGGAGGAGGGAGGGGACTACCCCGAGACTAACTCCCTCTCGGCCAAAGCGCCCGACCAATGAAAACAAAGCCGGCCGGTACTTCTGACGGGCGCGCTTCCGCACCGCCCGCCCCCCCACCCCCCCGAAAAACACGCAACAAAAAAGGAAAAACAAAGAAATTGAGAAACACGTGGCGTGGAGACCCTATGAGCATGCCGGTTCAGCAGAGAATCAAAGGGCCGGGGGGGGGGGGGTACGGGCACAGCACTGCGCCAGAGCCCTTCCCAATGTGCCTTTTGCCCAAACAAGCCCTGTTTATTTTGATGGGCTGGAGGGAGGAAAATGAAAAGTCCCTCCTCACCTGTTTGATGTGATTTCCAAGCTGGCAGGGACACTGTGAGCCTTGGCCCCCGGCCCTTCGAGAAGGAGAGAAGGGTAAATAACTAGGAGCATGGACACCCACTGCCCGCACGATCAGCTGACGAGCTGCTGCCCCCTCCCTGACCTCAGAGATAGCGTGGGAACCCTGTTCTGCAGTTCATCTGGGCCTCTGAGCAGGTCAGCCTCCCGCTCTTCAGTTATTTTAGCAGTGTGCAACCGGGCATGGCCTCTTTCAGCCAGCTACCACACCTACCAGCTGCGCAGTGACTCCACTCTGCAGCTCTGCAGACCAGCTGCGCAGTGACTCCACTCTGCAGCTCTGCAGTCCAGCTGCGCAGTGACTCCACTCTGCAGCACTGCAGTCCAGCTGCGCAGTGACTCTACTCTGCAGCTCTGCAGTCCAGCTGCGCAGTGACTCCACTCTGCAGCTCTGCAGTCCAGCTGCGCAGTGACTCTACTCTGCAGCTCTGCAGACCAGCTGCGCAGTGACTCCACTCTGCAGCACTGCAGTCCAGCTGCGCAGTGACTCTACTCTGCAGCTCTGCAGTCCAGCTGCGCATTTGGCAGGCACACAGTCTTTTTGAGAATAGATAGAAGCAGGAAAGTGAGTCAGCAGTGTCACCACGCGCAGTGATCCACGCAGCTCAGAGAATGTGCCAAGATGACTCACTTGCGCCTGCAGACCAGTGGAGGACTCCACTCTGAGGCTCTGCGTCCTACTACCCCACAACCACAAACCCCCAAACCCCCACTGCCCCACCCATAATCACCCTGGATTACCGGACAGGAGGGTCAGTGGGATCCTGTTAACATGGAGGTGGCTTCACCTACATACCTGCACAGCTGTTTCCTGACTTTAAAGCACACACACACACACATACGCACGCACACAAGGGCAGATGTAACAGTCTGTACTTAAAACAAGGGAGTGTCAGGTACTGGTTTTCAACACAGTTCTCGGGATCGGGGATGAATAGGCCTGGAAATAAAACAAACAGAAAGGGAGTTAAATAGACGGGACCGTGCAGAAACGCCTGCCGCACGCCCGTCCAAGCTCAACTCCGAGGCAGAGAGACCCGGGTGTGACTTTCACCGAGTGCTTTTCTGAAACGTGAACAGGCAGAGAGCACTTTGTGCGCAGAACACTCTGGCTCACTGGACTACGGGGACCAGCAAAAAAAAAAAAGATTTTCTGATTAAGGATCAACAGAACACTTCCCAGTCCCACTTAGCGAGTGTTTGAATTTGTTTTAGAAAATATGGTTCTTTTTAAAACCCTGTTTTTGCAGTGCCTGGTAAAATAGCACCACCACATGAGCAGTGTTTTGCTGGGCAGCTCAGTATTTTAATGGAATTTTACCACCTGGCTGTTCAATTTCACTCAAAAAACGAGTGAAAAAAACTGAATCCGGAGCTGCTGGGTATGGCACAGACCTTGAGGCTCTCTTCCAGCATGTGCACGGGCACCACGGCCTGGTATTAAACCCAGACCCGCTTGCGTTAGCTGTCTGAGCACCGATGCAACTGATTTTAAAAATCACAATATGAATATGGAATATTAATTTTTTGTGCGTCTGTTTCTCACGTAATGTGGTGTTGAGAGAGTAAATCATCCGTCATTAGACGTTGAAGGTGTCTAATTAAAAACAATGAACGGCTCAATTTACGTTAGGAAATGCAGTTAAGGCTGGAACAAAGACCTAGAGTATATACACAAGGAAACTACAGGAGCAGGTTTTACATCCTTGGCTATAGACTATTGCTGTTATTTTTTATTCCAGTTATTCTATCTCCCCATTAGAACTGGTAGCTCATGCAAAAGGGCACATCAGCAACTAATTACACACTCCGTGTGACAGTTGGATATTTTTAGACAATATTAACTAAATATATAATAAGCTATTGATGCTTGTTATATAAGCAGTCTGTTACGATTAGGATATAATATAGCATGAAATTAATTAGCTGCAGCCTTTAACCAGGCCAATAAGCAGCGCATTAAACAGTGTTGCTGACAGATGAAGTGAAATAAACATCATCTTAAATGACGCAACATTAAATTAAGTTAGCAGACGCTCTTATGCTTTACAGTGCGGGAGAAACATACGTGCACATCCACCCGATTAATCTGAGCGCTAATGCCGAACCTAGGCAAAAACATTCCCAGGCCAGCACAGGTGCAAGCCAACAATACCAACCAAGAACCCGAAGTACAAATTCAGTACAAAATCCATAGAGATTACACCCATAATAACCCCGAAGAACAGCAAACCAAAAAAAAATGTAATATATCCTATTATCACAAAAATAGCTTAACCTGAATTAGAAAAAAATAAGGGAGGGTTTGGGAATGGGGATGGAAGGTAAATGTATTTAGAAAACGAATTCCTGAGAACAGCAAAAACGAAGCAGGTTAAAATGGTATTTTTCACATTCTGAACTGTTCCCACTTTTGTCCACAAGAGGGAGCCAACAGTTCACTAATTGCCTGGAAGTGGATTTGTGGCCTAGGAAATCACAGAAAACTCATCCCCGCAACAGTGACCTGAAAGGACTTCACGCTTTTCTTTTTCCTTGTTTAAAAGGCGATTTTTCTTCCACTGTAAGCATGATTGATCTGACATTTTTGTAAAACGTCAGTCTTTTCAGTCGAGTGACTATTTATGCATTTGGACACAGACCAGAACATGGTTTCCAGCCTATGGTCCTTCTGATTGAAGACCAATTGCAGACTTGGCAGAATAATCCAACGGCTATTTTGATTTGCCTGGGATTTTGAAAAAAAAAAAAGTGCACAATTTAGACACACAATGTGCATATAGATCTTCCAGAAATTTGTCCCAGACTCACTGATTGGCTAATTTAAAGGGTGGTTTTGCGCTCCGATTGATCCTTTCAGGCTGCCCATTTGTCTGTAGATAATAAGCAGAACTGATGCGCTGCTCCCTCTCCAGATCTACAGAAACAGCGCGCCGTTTCGTTCACAAATCCACAGCCGCGCACTGAAATGCAATTTCTGACAAAAGAGATCTTCCAGAAATTTGTCCCAGACTCACTGATTGGCTAATTTAAAGGGTGGTTTTGCGCTCCGATTGATCCTTTCAGGCTGCCCATTTGTCTGTAGATAATAAGCAGAACTGATGCGCTGCTCCCTCTCCAGATCTACAGAAACAGCGCGCCGTTTCGTTCACAAATCCACAGCCGCGCACTGAAATGCAATTTCTGACAAAAGAGAAAAGCAAGGAGCTGTCGGAATGGGTCCGCTGCAGTTGTGGGTTCGAGGCGACAGACTGTCCGAATCGCCCCCAGACCCCAGAGGCACGAGGTAGCTCTGGAGCCGCACGACCTGATTCTGTCCTCAAACTGGAACTTTTCACACTCAACCCAGCTAGTGAACGCTGTCATGTTTTACGCAAATAAACCCTAGGCAGAGACTGCTGCACAGGCCCCTCCTGTTAAAACACTGTTCCAGTGTGTGGATGGGGCCACTGTTAAGGCTGTTCCAGTGTGTGGATGGGGCCCACTGTTAAGGCACTGCTCCAGTGTGTGGATGGGACCCACTGTTAAGGCACTGCTCCAGTGTGTGGATGGGGCCCACTGTTAAGGCACTGCTCCAGTGTGTGGATGGGGCCCACTGTTAAGGCACTGCTCCAGTGTGTGGATGGGACCCACTGTTAAGGCACTGCTCCAGTGTGTGGATAGGACCCACTGTTAAGGCACTGCTCCAGTGTGTGGATGGGGCCCACTGTTAAGGCGCTGCTCCAGTGTGTGGATGGGACCCACTGTTAAGGCGCTGCTCCAGTGTGTGGATGGGGCCCACTGTTAAGGCGCTGCTCCAGTGTGTGGATGGGGCCCACTGTTAAGGCGCTGCTCCAGTGTGTGGATGGGGCCCACTGTTAAGGCTGTTCCAGTGTGTGGATGGGGGCCACTGTTAAGGCTCTGTTCCAGTGTGTGGACGGGCCCCACGGTCCAGTACCCAACCTAGAGCCACACGTCAAGTCACATATTGCATTTTCACAGTTTGGCCACTAAGCGAAGACAAATCTAGACTTAAGAGAAGAATGTTGACTGATCAGGGGCCGGAGTTCTAACAGGGGTGAGCGGTTCCAGTCCTGGATGGCCGGTGTGTATGCAGGTTTTTGGTTTCCACCAGTGACCATGGATAATGAATGAGCTAATTGACTGCATACACCGATTCACTCAGAGTAAATCACAGTAAAACGTTTCATAGGAACACAAGAACAGTTTTTGGCTGTCTGATGTGCTTGTCAAAAAATGTGGCTAAAATGTCACATGGTGGTGAATTAACAAACGTATATAGTAAATTTAATCAAACAGCAAACCGTTTATTACCATTCTAGTCCTGAACTTTGTTCCCGCAATCATTAAATCAGAACCACCCACTATCCAGAAATACTGAGCATATTAAAAGTCTTGGGGATATGATCCTACGTTCCTATTTCAAGATGATCAGATTTAATGAGGCAAGAGAGAATCACAGGATTGACCCACAACAGACAGAAAACCAGAAGCACAAGATTTGTTTTCTTTTTTCGTTTATTGACAAGAGCATCTGAAAGGTAAGGAGCACTTCCTTTAGAAGAAGGTGTTTGGTCTCTTGGTGGTGAAGCGGGGCTTGTGCTGGCGACGCAGGACCCTGTGGGGCAGGGGGAACTTGATCTTGGAGTCCTGTGGACGAAATGACACATTAGATTACAGTAAAGCATTATGCACATTCAGAGGGGAACACCGTCAAGAGCCAATCAGCTTCCATCACAACACTGTCCATTTACACCCTTCTTAAGTTCTAGAACACTGACTTAGAATTCTGAAGCAAAAAGAACAGGTCTGGCCTTTGGCAAGCAACACACAGTCCAGTTCAGCTGGTCAGACTACAGCTTCCCCAGTCTAAATGAACACTCCCTTCTACAGACGCTATCTGGAGGGGTCGGCGGTGACTCACGTGGAACTGCTTGATGGCAGGACGGCGACACTTGTTGGCGGCGATCTCCTGCACCTTCATGATCTGGATGGAGTGGGCGCGGGCACGGTGGCGGGCTCCCATGTCCCGATCTGGAGCCAGGGGGAAAATCAGTTTTGGAACGTTTGGAATCTACAGCGTGACTTACAGCTGCCTGTGTACAGCGCTGCTTGTGAGTGACAGAGTGACACAAAGCCACAGGCTCCGCCTCCAAACAAGCAGCATCGATCCCCGCTACAAAGCCCAAGGACGCTGATTGGCCGGCCCTTTCATTGGATAGTGCTTCAAAAAGCCCAACCAAACACTCAATAGCATCTGATTTACTGAATTGCTTCCCATTCTCACTGGGATATGAAAAATTTATAATAATTATCGCAGAGTGGAGTAAGTATGACTGAGGACCAATCAGATTGCATAAACAATCGTGTTGAACCTTGATTTCACTTCCATTTGCACGACAGCTAACGAAAGGCGACAAGGTGCTTTTTTTACTTTGCGCACACATGACAAGAACACTGCACAGGTTCAACAATGCTCTTTGGGTTTGTGTGCATAGTATACGCTCCTTCTAAAATGAAATCGCATCCACTCTTATTTTCGGGACAGGGTATCTGCGATTTGATCGCTAAGGTAACCCCTATGGGCCACAGCGTCTGCTGGTTTTTGCCTTCACCTAAAAATCTGAAACCAATTCAGATCGTGGAAACCAGGTGAGTTCGTGTCTTCGGCTGCCTTCATTTACTAATTAAGAAAATGTTTCAGAAATTCAGAGCACACTTCTGTGGGAGAAGCAGAGGAGGGGCGGGACTCACAGCACTGAGTGACAGCGCCGGAGGTGGTGAGGTCGCGGTACTCGCGGTACATGTTGTGGGTGCCGCTGCGGGAGTCGTAGCGCAGCCAGATGCCGAAGTTCTTCACCCTGAGCGGGGACTTCTCAAAGACCTGGGGAGACGGAACACAGGCACGCTCAACATTCCATCGGCCCGCGACCGTCCGCCTGCAGCGCGACCGTCCGCCTGCAGCGCGACCGTCTGCCTGCAGCGCGACCGTCTGCCTGCAGCGCGACCGTCTGCCTGCAGCGCTAGGACTGAAGGGGAGACCAACACTACACACCACGCAATCGGCTCCTGTAGGAACTGTGAATCTACGGAGGCGTGCGTCAACACAGAACATTTAGGCGGATGTCCCCACACTTCAGGGCGGGCATACAGCATACGAGCTGTGGGCTTCCGATTGTTTTCTTTTTTTTCCCCTTCAGATCGGCATCAAATTGTAAGAAAAATGTTAGGTCACAACGCTGCAGCTCGCAAGATACAAGGCTGCAAATCCAAATCTATCCAGCTGATCTAATCGATCCAGCTGGTCTAACGTCGTTTTATCCCAGAGACAGATCCACCCCCACGTCCCTCGCCGGCAGACCCTCCCCCCTCCCCCGACCTACCAGTCCGCAGTACACGGTCTCTCCGGAGGCCTTCTTCATCTTCCTCAGCTGGGAGACGAAGTACCAGAAGCGGGACTTGGCCACCACATGGTTTGGGGCGAAGATCCTCATGCGGTACAGCGGAGGGGTGGGGTTCTTGGCTGAGGGCAGCAGGCGCCCAATCACTTTGTATTCCCTAAGCTGAAGGGAAGAGGGCAGGGGTCAGCAACCAATCACAGGCATCAGCAAAGTGACATCACAATAGCCTTCGATAGTGCACTAATCCACTGGGATTGACAGGGCTGTAGAACCTTGATTTCACTTTTAGATGCACAGCAGCAATCTGAAAGGCGACAAGGCACAGACTTGATTTCTGCACACCAGACAAGATCATAATAATGATGTAAATTATGACCTTTGGGTTTTGTGTGCAAACGCGCCGCTCGCTGTCAAGAACAGCTAAAACTGTCACAACTAAACGTTGTGTACTAGTTCCACAAATTTATACTACTGGATCTACAGAATGACAACCAAATATTGCTCGAGACCTGCAACAGCGATTCTCAAACATGGTCCAGGGGATGCCTGTGTATGCTGGTTTTTGCTACAGTCAATCTCTTGCTCAATCAAGATTGTTGAACAGGAGTTAAGTACTTTTCCCTTAGACTTATCAATACAAGGCAAGTTTGGCTCGTTATTTGATTTGCCTCTGAATTCTTCATTAGCCACTATCACCAATTAGGAGCCTCGTTCACCTCAGTATTTAATTTGATCAGTTAAGTGTTATTTCAAATATGCTAGAGCAAAGCTATAAGCACAATGAGAACGCGATATTGCATGCATAACCGTTTATGATAATGTGGCACAGGAGTCCCGGCCATCACACAAAAAATGATTTAAAATGTAAAATTCCGGGGTTGCAATCGTGAAAATCACCGTATACAGGGGTCCCTAGGAACGAGTTCGAGAACACGGACCGGCAGTGCTGAGCGAACTAACGGCCAGGGGGTTCTTAGCTGGTGATACACAGTAAATTACATCATGTCACAAACTAACACGAGTCGACAATAATATGGTTACCAAGACAAATACATGTACGACACTCACCACGTTCAGGCTAACACAGGCTTGAGAGCCAGCGAGCTAAATTAACTCAGGACACGCGGGCCGTGCGCATCAAAGAACTACTCAGCTAGCATTTTACACTTGAATTATCTTATTTAATTTTGTTACATCGCGAAACTAACACGGGCGCACACGCAGTCTGTACGAAACATACAGCGAGTTTGACTGAGTTCTGCCCATTTCGGGTTTTTTAAACAGGCTCCCTACAGCACATGGTTGAAGCAACGTAAATTGAGACGCCATGTTGCCATGCGAATCCTTTCAGAAAAGGGAACTTTCTGTACTCTCTTATCAAAGCACGGCGCAAAATGATCAAACGTATGGATAGTTTACATGCTTATGTGAAACGATTGGTAATCGTATCGCGTTATCCGCATTAACAAATATTTTATTAAGGTATACGTACTGTGCCAGACGCCTTCATGGTGTCTCTTGCTGGCGGCCGCTGGGAAAGAGGAAGTTCGTGGGTGGAGATTCACAACGTCAACCTTCCCCCGGAAGGGCGGGACCAAGACAACGTGACCCATTGGTGCTCCATGGCGCCAGTTCTCGGGTAAGATTCGGGGGCAGTTCTGCGCTAGGTATTTTTATAAGTGATAAAATCGAATACTAGATAGACATGTAATATCTTTGAGAAATATTAATATAATACATGGAAAGTACTGTATGCACAAATGCAAATAGTCTAAAGAGATACCAATATTCCTAGTCCATTGAATCACAACGGTACTTTTTGAATAAGTATATTCCCCGTGTTGTCCTTCGGATATGTTCCTAAAAGTATCCTTCCTATAGGCTTCAGAAAGAAGCAGGGAGGTAGGTAACGTGCTTTATGGAACATGCATTCTGTAGTCTTCCATACAATAGGAAATATTTAAGATCTTTCAAACAGGCCTCATGTAGACAGGTATCCTGTCTTACATGTACAAATGCGACGTATTTGTATGTTATTTCATTTTTTGTGAATGAGGACCATACGAGGATTAGTGGGTAACTACAGTGTTTATGGGTCACAGTTTTTAATCTGTGGAGGACTCTTGAACAACATGCTTAACCTGAATTTCTTCAGTTCAATATCAATTCTAATTTCATAATACCTTTTGTTAATAATAGCAAGAATCCCCCCAAATATCACAATAATATATAATAGGCAAAACTATCAGTGTTCCTGCTTCTTTTTTAGGCTGTATGTGTAGGCCATTTAAATAAACCACGACAGAAATAGAAAGAAAATAGGAACATTTTATTTTACCCATGGGACCAAAGCTTGTAGGACCCACAGAACCAAGAAAAGAAACGTAAGACCTATGGTGATATTTACTGTTGAATAACAGAATATATCTTTGTGCAAGTTACAACCTACTGTTGAGTATTTCTACTCATTACATTACATCGCATTACATTACATGTCATTACTCAATGGCATTAACAAAAATGCTAAGTGATGTGATGTGAACACATGCTTTAACATGTGTAACACATGACATACCAGTGTAATATTTTATGCAGTATAGTAGTACACAAACATGAAGATTTCTGGTGCATTTTCGATAAACAAGTTTTCAGTTTTTGTTCACTAGTTGGTTTTAACAATTTAAAGACTATGGTTTTTATTTAATACTAAGTCGGTGTTCTAGAACCCCATTGCAGCAGTGATTGTTACATCAGCATTAGAATGTTCAGTTAAGTGAAGTTTACAGATGATGCTAACCATGGGCCATCCTGACTTTTGCTGCAGGTTGCAATTTTATGATGTGAACACAATTAGACGCAAAATGGGAAGCAAAATTTGTCTGTGTCTATGCAGTACTTGTGAAGTTTTTTGTTTTAATGTTATCATTCATCGAAAGAATTACCAAAATCAGTATTATTGCTGTGTACACCTTACAGTGCATATTTGTTCTATGCTTAGAAAGGATCTAAGCATAGAGAAGAGCTTATGTATTTTCAACATTTTTTTCAAATCAGTATTTCAGCTGTTTAAAAAAAATAAAAAAGGAACATGTGTTAACATTAAAATTAACAATTTATTAACGGTAATATTATTCTTGTTGACTCATGATTTTTGTTGATGTGATGCATTTGACCAGAAATTTCATAAATGTCTGTTGAGAATACACAAGCTCACATAGTTTTTTTTCTCCAGAGTTTTTCTCCGAAGTTTTTTTTCTCCAGCTCAGTGACATATGAACTGAAATTCAGAACAGAAGTCTCAATGCTGAAGGTCCACAAGGTTTCTTTTCTCCTTGAGGTGTGCAGTTCCATTTTAACATTGTGTGTAAAAAAGGAACTTTGTTTCTCCATCTGCCATGGCAGCAGTAGCAGCAGCAGCAGCAGCAGCGGAAAGGTTCGGTTGTCTTGTCACACGGGCTCCATGATTTCTCCAATGTCCTTTTCTGTAAGCCAACAAATACGGGCAAAGAAAAGGATCATTGTCCTGCCCTTGGGAGCAGCACCTCCCGTTCCTCCAGTTCCTCTCCTTCCATTTCTACAGCATCTTCACCATCACCATCCTCCTCTTCCTCCTCTTCCTCCTCCTCCCCCTGTGGAAAAACCCAGGTTCAGTCCCTGTAGTCGTGCAGTACATACAGTGCATACATACAGTTTTTAAAACAAAATCTTCATAAAACATTTGTGGAGTGAATCACCACAAATTAAAATTTATATAGAAAATTCTGAAAATCCACTAAGCTGACGTAACTGATGTAAGGACATTAAAGTGAAGGATATTGCATGTGCAATTGTACAGGAGCTGTGTTCTTTGGTTGTATGTCCAAGGTGAAGGATATCAGGCTGCATGTTATCTCCAGAACACTCAGATTCACTCCTTACAATAAATTCAAGGCGATCTGCCTACAGTCTTGCCCTGAACCACGTGTTTCAATGAATCCCTCCCAGATTCTCTGAATTTCAGTGGAATTAAAATAAGACAGCTGAAGAACTTGATAGACTGCAATCCTCAGGGCCCGGGGACATAGTGTTAACTGTAATACAGAGAATGCTCTTCCGCATTTGCTGAAGCAAAATTTTTTGACATTAGACTGAGAATCAAATTTTTCACGAGGCTGTAACTACTCTCATTGTTAATATCTTTTTAAACACTCTGTTTACTCTGTCTCACCCAGGGGTCACGCCCCTCAGAGGGAGATGCGGAAGTTCCGGGAAACACCGTTGGTTGCCGCACAGAGAGAGAGAGAGAGAGCGCACACACCCAAAAAAACGAAATAAAATAAAAGAACACCTTCACCCTTCCCCCTCATGGCTTTCAGGCAAAAAAAATTAAGTAAAACAACAAATTGAAATAACGAAGACAAAAGAAAGCAAAGCGGAGTGGTAACTTTTCAGTTCCCTGCTTGTAGTGGCGGTTCACTTTCGTTTTGTCATACTCAGATAAAACACTCAAACAAAAACTAAAGACACTAATAAAGAAACGCGCTCCTGGTCTCGACCCCGAACTGTGGAGAGCAACATACCTTTAAGCACCTGGGCTGATTAGTTAACAAGCCAGGTTCGTGTGCTCTAGTAAACAATTAAAATACACTGTGATACAAAGCCTAGTTTATTCAGTTTAGTTTTTTTTTATTTTTATCCTCAAAGCAACTTCTACTGCCCACTGAAAGAGAATTTGGTTTTGGTCATTTGAAGACCATGTTTATTGTATAATTCACATGGTATTTTTATATATATTTGAACTTACAGTGAACATCCGTACGAAATGGACACACCACGCAAGGCATCCAGAGACCACGTTCAGACAACATATTTTACATCAAAAGGAAATAGAATTTTATTTTCAGCAAATATGCTGCTTTTCAAAGAATTAATCACCCAGAGCTGAAAGAAATTAATTGTCATCATGTACATGATATATTTTCACTATTATTATTATTGTTAGTTACACGACTCATTATTTCATTTTTTATGCAGCTTTTGTACAGTATTTGCCCCTTATCCAGAAAATTGACAATATACATCTTGTAATAATAGGTCAGCCTTACCATTGTGTTCCTTTAGCTCATAGCTCTGTCAGGAAAAAAGGACAGATCGGCTGGCACTGACCTGTTTTATACTCTCAGGCCACTCCTACCTCTCCACCCTGGTGTTTTCAGGAGAGGAGGAAAACCCCTGAATGGCATTAATGGAACTAAATATTCCTCATTCCTCACTGCACGGTTTCGTTTATTATGTTTGAGCAGGAGCAGGTTTCCATCTCTGAACCTGGGGCACCCTGACGCTTTCGCTTCCCGGTCTGTGGATGGGCGAGGCCAACGAGATGTTTCGTTTAATATCTTCAGCGTCGAACAGTTTCGTTTCACTGTCCCCCCCCCGGTGCTGGTGGGTCTTTTTAAGTTCAGGACAAGGCCTCTGTTGTAGAAGCAGGTCGTGGGCAAACACTATCAGAGTTAGACTTCAACCCAGAAGTTCTGCAGCCCACACAACTTTGCCCTTTGCGGTTCATGTCAATTTGCACCTTCACTAAGACATATTTGGTCTCATACAAAACACAAATCCCCTTCTACAAAACCAGCTATACATAAATAGTACATAAATACTATCCAACACCATTTATAGTCAATGGCAATTTCACAAGTCCTACATGATTAGATTGGATTTCATTTCATACTATGATATCCATTGCCCAGATGTAATGGTTCAACATTTAAACCTATATAAAAACCTATGTCATTTTTCTTATTGTAATAAACATATTTGATCACTGAAGGAAAAACATGGTTATGTTGTGAATAAGCATTTTAAAAACCATGCTAAAGTCCCCCCAGATGAACCAAGAAGACCACAGCCGAGCTTTCTGGTCACTGAACATATGTTTCAGTTTCTCTGTGTAACAGATTTTTATTTATTTAAAAACGGCCTATAATGCCAACATCTCCCTCTGCTGGTAACCAGGATCACGTAAGACATCTCCACAAGTTACTATTCTGTCACACTTATGACTTTGATATTGGCAAACCATGTGCCAGGCAAAATAAATCACAGAACACACACACACACACACACACACAGAGCAAGACATAACTCATTAATAATCTCCAGCCTTCTTTGGCAGGACTGAAATGGGAACAGCATTCTCAAAGAGAAGCCCACGTTCTGTCACCCTGAAAGCACAGAGGCAGTCTCCTGCTGTACTCCTCCTGCTGTACTCCTCCGTGTGACAGAGATTTTTTTTAAATTGACAGGATGCTTTTATTTTATGTCCCAGAACGCCAGAACTCAAAAAAAAAACATTTGTGAAAACCAAGCCTCACTTTCTTGTCTTCCTTATGTTTTCACTTGACACAGAAACAGTTTATTTCGCAGTTTGCGTTTTTTTATTATTTAGATTTGTTTGTTTTGTTTTTTTTTTTTTTACAACAAATTGCTTGCCACATATCTGAGGTTGTGTTTTTTTTCCATGCATGGTTTGGAGGGTGCTGTGGGAATGTATGCTTTGCAGAGGGGAACTGGCAAGGGACATGAAAAGGGGAAGTTACACAATCCCAAACCACCCCCCACCCCCCCCCCACCCCTTTACCCCCCCTTCCTCCCTGCAACGTAGGAGCAAACTGCAATATCCAAGCACTGTACAAAATAATGCAACACCATGAACAGAGGAATACTTACAACTCCCTAAATAAATGCACACACCTAAATAAAAATGTCCATCCATTCTTTTCTCAAAAGTGAACACAGGTTATATATAGATGGGTAACACATGGGAAATATGCATCATTATTGCAAAAGATTGGCCCTTGTTATTACCATCAAAGATCTTCCTGTACAACCCTCCCTTCTTCAAACCTGGTTTCGGAACAAACTCTTACTGCAGCTAATTTACCCCTCGCTGAAAAGAAGCTTCAAGGACACAGAGACAGGATAAATTAAACAGGCTTGTGGCTGGCAGACTTTAAAAACGCACCTCTCCAACAGCTCAGCACTACCCTCCCAAGTGCTTCCTCTGTTACCATGGAAACCATCATTCATCTTCACCGTTTAAAACATGCTAATTAAAACATAATTTTTTAACTGTTGGAGTAAGGAGAAAAAACTGAAAAGACTGGACAAAGAAAGTTGTGTAGAAATGACAACAGAAAATCAAAGTTTCACAACACAAAGTGATTGTAAAGTCCATAAGTTCAAGTTCTACCAGACAGACACACAAACAATTTAGACAAAGTTTTGTTTTCTTTTTTTTTTTTGTTTCCTCTGGTTGAAATTCTCATCTGCCACTCTGTCCTACTCTCTCTCTCTCTCTCTCATTCAAGCCAGTTTTGCTCCCGTCATCTTTAGTGCTTGGACAGCTCATTGGATAACCAGTCCAGTCCTTCATACAGGCCATTTCCTTGTGTAGCACAGGTAGCCTGGACATGCCACTAGAGAAAGAAAAAAAGAAAGAGAGAAAGAGAGAGAGGCAATTGGTTAACACAGGTGGGGAGCAATTTATCAACACAACAAATGTTTCTTCCATGTCTATCCAATATTCTCCGTGATTTCGAGGCTCTCTCAAATTGATGTTCAAAATATGCAATGTTTTATACCGCTGGGATTTGTTAGCAATAGCATTGGCGTTATTGGATTAAGAAAACTAATGGGAGAACAGAACAGAACAGAACAGAGCGGGCGATGAACTCACGGTTCTGCTCCGTAGATTCTGAAGCCCGAGCTTGTCTGTCAGGTCGCTCACGGTCATGGCGTTCGGCAGGTCCTGTTTGTTCGCAAATACCAACAAGATGGCTTCTTGCAGCTCGTCCTCTTGCAACTACAGGGAGACAAAAACGGCTCAGAGATTCATTGTGAAGAGACCAGGCCACTTTTTTGCGGACAGCTGAGTTTTTCTTGATATTGAAATATATCGAGCTTAAATAATCTTTCTTCTTACAAAATAGTTTTCCTGTCAGAATTTGTTACACCAAAAGAACACCCACTTGAAAGCACTGCTCAAAATGAAAACGATCTCTTACTCCCCAGAGACCAGGGTTGCGGTCGTCCATTAAGTTTTAATTTTATTAACAAACTTAATTACCTATTAATTCCTGAATGGACGATGAATCAAAACGAAACGCACAAATACGTACCATTTTGCTCAGCTCTTCTGCCGACTCTGCGACTCGCTCTCTGTCGTTACTGTCCACCACGAAGATAAGGCCCTGCCGGAGAAGACCAGCACAAATTACATTACATTACGTAACAGACTTTTAGCAGACGCCCTTATCCAGAGCGACTTACGCAACATTTTACATAGTATCCATTTATACATACGCTTTGCGACACAAGTCAGTGCGTCCATATTAAAAATACAGCAGTATAAGTGTAGTATAATGGGTAAGGAGCTGATCTTGTAACCTCAAGGCTGCAGGTTTGATTCCCAGGTGGGACACAGCCGTTGTGCCCTTGAGCAAGACACTTAACCTGCATTGCTTCAGTATACATTCAGCTGTATAAATGGATGCAATGTAAATGATATGTAGAAAAGAAATAAATAAAAAAAAATTGTGAAGTCACTCTGGATAAAAATGTCTGCTAAATGCCAGTAATGTAATGTAAAGTAATGCATTTCCCTTATCAGCTGGATATTAATGGCAAAATACCCCTCTGCACCCCTCTACTCGCATCCCTCCACCCGCACCGCCCCCAGAACCAGTCAAAACAACATTCCAGGCTGCAAACACACCAGGCCCTCACACTGCAGTGTGCAGAAAAACCAGGCCCTCACACTGCAGTGTGCAGAAGAACCAGGCCTTCACACTGCAGCGTGCAGAAGAACCAGGCCCTCACACTGCAGTGTGCAGAAGAACCAGGCCCTCACACTGCAGTGTGCAGAAGAACCAGGCCCTCCCTACTTATCCTTATCACCAGATTACGCCCTGCCGCGTCCATTTGCCTGTTCAAGTATCTCAGGAATAAAAACATCCCAATGCACATTTCTCCTCATGCTTATGATAATATGGTGTAATATTGCCTCTCATTAATAAATATTACCCATTGGGAGATGGGGGGGGGGGGGGGGTAAGGGTTTGATTAGACACAGACTACACTACACCACAGTGGTGCCACAGCTACTTCAAAGTGGCTGTAAAATGGCTGTTTACATGAATATCCTGTCCTGTATAACTGGGCAAAGGGCATAGTCCATGCAGAGCTGAAGAGAGACCCTCTACCTAGTGAACACTGCATTAACACACTGGAACATACCTGCATGTTCCGAAACATACCTGCGTGCTCTGGAACATAAATGAGCGTTCTGGAACATACCTGTGTGTTCTGGAACAAACCTGCGTGCTTGGGAACATAAATGCGTGCTCTGGAACATACCTGTGTGTTCTGGAAGTAGTGTCTCCACAGGGGGCGGATTTTGTCCTGGCCGCCCACGTCCCACACGGTGAAGCAGATGTTCTTGTATTCCACCGTCTCCACGTTAAAACCTGCCCCACAATATTGAGCAAAATGAGACAGCATTCAAAGTCTGCTCCTGTATATCAACCAGTCACTGCTTCAACTATTGCTCTTCGGGTATGAATGTCACATTTTAAATCATTAACATTAATAATTCCCATCTGCAGAGTATTTTATGTCTAAAACTAATTATATTTACGAATGGAATCTGTTTATCTCACTGGACTGAAACAAAACCAAGTACACACTCAGCTCTTCGTCGAATGAACACCCCTTACAACTGTAATTCAAAGCCTAGAGAGAAAGTCAATTCCAGTAAAAACTAAAGAAAATATTAGCATGGAACAAAAGAAGAGAGCTGAAACCCATTCAGTCTGAATGCAGTAGTGACCTGAATCTGTCACTGACACTCTGTCCATTTGAGCTCAGTCAGCGTGAGCACACTCGCACAGGAATGACTGTTTTGACTGCAGACAGTCACCTATTGTCAGATCCAGACCCTCACAGTCTACACCAGACCCTACAGAGCAGACGCTGCCATCGAAGCAAAGCAGCACCGGACACACAGAAAGGAAGCTATTGCCAAAATTGCTTTAATTTCACTTACAGTTACTTACGCTGGGTTCTACTTTGCAATGTATGGCAAAAGAGGAAGTACTGCAAATCGTATCATGTCTTCAATCACGGCCCTGTGTTCCATATTAAACTGGCAGTTCATCGTTACGTAAAGCTGAACACGGTTCTTACCAATTGTTGGAATAGTGGTTACAATCTCTCCCAGCTTCAGTTTGTATAAGATAGTGGTTTTACCAGCAGCATCCAAACCCACTGTAAAAAAGAAGAGCGATGTTATTGAGACTATATAACATGTTATTAATTGCTGCAATTCAGAACACGGTACCAGCCTCATCCTTCTCTGTAAATATCACCCCTTCGCTCACTGTCCTGGCCAGCTCACCCAGCATGTAGGGCCCCGTTTCACAAATCAGTTTGACAGCAGGATAACTGCACTGAGTAAAACCTGGAAACCTCTGAAATCTGGAACACGGACTGAAGTTAGAAGAGCTGTTCTGGGTTTGTTACAATGTAAATGTGAAGTCAAACCATTACATAGCAAAGAAAAGCAGACTGTAAAGCACAGCAACATCTTCACAGCTGACCAACCATATAGCATTGTGGTCTACTGTGAAGTTATTTACAGTGTCATACCAAAAGAAAAAAAGGTGCCAACAGTCTTTTAAATTACATTCAAACCAGCAGTATATTGTCCTTTTCCTGAAATAAGGTGAGCATATTGAACCTAATGTGGTGGCTGGTGTTCTTTTGCCAAATATCAAACAACGAGGAGGGGAATTGCATCTCATTCCAACCTCTCCTTACTTAAAAAAAAAAGCACAAAATAAGAAATCAGATCAGACCAGAATACTTAAAATGTAGTCTGGACTAAGTGAAACAAGGACATAATTTACTGGGCACATGCTTGAGAACCTGTAATGCAATTTAATGCATATGAAAATAAGGGAAACCTTAACGTTACAATGCTATGCATCTACTGTGATGACACAATTCACATCTACGCGTTTATACGATAGCCAACTGGGGAAGAGGGAGCTAGCTATTAGGATATGCAGATCAGTGCATTTAAGGCCACACAATTCAACGCAGCTAACATGAAATAACAAAGCAGCACACTATACATTTATTACTGTGTTTTCTACATATCAGGTCGCGTTTTATTACGAATAAACACAATATGTAACATTACATCCAATCCTACATATCTTGCAAATGCTAACAAGATACAGTCATTCAGTTTGTAACGCCACATCAGAGAGCAAATGCTTACTGTAGCTAATTAGCTAGGTTAACTATCTTCGACCCCAGCTACACAGAAGTGGCTGATCAGCAAGGGGACAAGTAGGCGTCATGTCCCAAGCTAAGATAGCTAGCTACAATACAATGAACAGAATGTCACTGCTGTTTCAATCATTTTAAAAGCGGACATGACAAACTGGCTTCCTAGCTGTAGAAAGGCACCATCTTTCCTCGCACCTCTGTTACAGCCTTCCTTCCTTTCACAACGACGGAAGGTCGCTAGGCTATCTAGCTAACTGGATAATGCTCACCCATAAGTATCCTCATCTGTTTCTTTCCAAAAAACTTGCTGAAGATATTCGAGATCGTGAGACCCATGTTGTTTAACGTAAATCACCTTTGAATACTTATTCTAAAAAGAAATGTAAATTACAAATTGTATTTCTGCTGTGCGTTCGCTACAGGATATGGAAATAACTCCGCTCTCCTCTGCTATCTTCTCATTTGCCACGTCCAGGCCAACGCGGAATAATTGACGTCATCGGTTCTCAGTTTCACAAAACTTTATTAACAAACCACAACTTTTGCTGGACGGTAACACCTGCCATTGGCCTACTGTTATGAAGCCGACACAGAAATGTGGCCGAGCTACCTTATTTTCTGAATTTGACATAATTATTTTTGGGTTTGTTCTGGTAGCTGCTAACTGTATTCATTGTTAGTGAACTGCGGTACCAAGCGTTAGCTGAGGTGACGTGCCTATTTTTTCTCATCTAACGCTGTCAAAAGACCTTCACAAAATGGCCGCCTAAGAAAACTGCCCGGTAAATCTTTAAAAACTTTATTGACAAGTTGGAATAACAAACAAATATTTGCATTGATGAAGTAATGGCGTTTCAAGGAAGTAACTAGCGTCATGGACACGTAAGCCCGAGCTCGTCAATATAAGTTCAGAACTCATCCATTTTAAAAATAAATGGGTAAGAATTTGTCCAACGATCTCCAATTTATTCGGAGAAGCATTGGAACTCATATGATTTTTATGTGCAAGAGTTAAGCCAAGAAGATGTAGGCAGCTACCAACACCGGCAGGCCTTTTAGGTCGTTCCAGTGCGTACGTTAGGTAACAGCTGACTTACTGTGACTAACTGCTAACCTGCTAAGTTAGCTATCTAAGGCAAATAACTTGCTTGCTACTAGCTAGCAACATATCTGCCAAATTGAAGTTAAGTGAATAAGATGGCCATCTGCATCGAATAATCTGTTGCTTTACTGGTCTAGTTAGCTAGATTGATGTCATTAGCCGTGTCGTTTTCCAGACGATTGGTGCTGCTAGCTAGTGGACTTTAGGTGTGTTGTATACAGCTTGGTCTAGAAATAATATGTGGCGTTACCTATGTATTTACTAGCAATGTTTGTAGCTGTAGAGATGTCTTGCAAGATGCTCATCTTTTGGTATCCAGGTGGGTTCAAGCTCAGGATTTAGGTAAACATCTTGTCTGATATTACGATGGATAGCTTCGCAAATCTAATGTCGGAGCCCATGGAATAAGCAGTTAGCAAGCGAACGTTGCCTTTGTTGTGATGGTCATTCAACAGATTGCATTTGTAACTGACAAGACTCTTAATTGTTTTGAGCACAGATATTGAAGACAAATGAATGCCAACGTTAGCTGAAGCAAAGCAATGGAGAAGTTTGGCATGAACTTTGGGGGCGGGCCCGGCAAGAAGGAGCTTTTGGAAACGATAGAGTCGCAGAAAAAGCAGCTGGTGCAGTACCAGACCCGATTCAAGGACGTTGTCAGGGCCTACAAAAGCCTGCTGAAGGAAAAGGATGCCCTGGAAGCCAGTCTGAAAGTTCTGACTGTGTCCCAGGAAGTGGACTTGAACCTGCATGGCGAGGCTCGACCCGGCGGGCTGCCCGATCTGGACAGGTGCCCCTCCGACCTCGGCGAGGACAAGTGCTCCGTCCACAGCGCGGACAGCGTCGACACCGCCGCCTCCGCCGACACGGCCAATAGCGTGGCGAGCAGCAGCACCAAAGGAGACCTGGTGGAGGAGGACCGCGGCGGCACGGGGGAGGGCGCCGCCGGGGCCGCCTACCAGAGGAGCGAGGAGGCCAGCGGCTCGGAGAGCGGCATCAGCTCCAGCAGCGGTGAGCAGCCGACCGCAGGGGAGCCGGACCGCAGGGTTCTGCAGCTGAAGGCCCAGCTGTCCACCCTGACCAGCTCGCTGGCCACCGTCACGCAGGAGAAGTCCAGGATGGAGGCCTCCTTCCAGGCGGACAAGCGGAAGATGAAGCAGGAGTTCGAGGAGCTGCAGGCCAGGCTGGATGAGGAGCGGCAGAGGCAGGAGGTGGAGCTGAGGGGCCTGCAGGAGCAGCTGGCCGAGAGCAAGGCCCGTGTGATCACCCAGCAGCACGAGCGCGCGCAGGAGCAGGGCGACCACGCCCTCATGCTCCGCGAGCTGCAGCGCCTCCTGCAGGAGGAGCGGGAGCTGAGGCAGGACACCGAGCTGCAGCTGGAGGACGCCAGGGAGGCGCTGCTGGAGAGGGCGGCGGCCGCCGAGCGTGGGGCGGAGTACGAGGAGCGCCTGAAGCAGGCGTGCAGGGAGAAGGAGGAGATGAGGAGAAGCCTGCAGGCGGCGGAGGAGGAGAGGAGCAGGCCCGACCCGCGCGTGGAGGTGCAGCAGCGCGAGCTGGATGAGCTCAGGGCTCACTTCCAGCTTCAGCTGCAACACGAGATGAGGAAGGTAGGCCACCTCTGCTTCAGCCACACTGACTACTCATTAAGAAACGCCTCGTACAGCCTGCAACATGCAGCGTACAGCATGTGCTTCAGTGGCATCTGCAGTATCACCCAACTTAGAAGCTTCCGCCTAACTTTGACTCAATCTTTTACCCCTTGAAAAGTAGGTTTTTTGGGATGTAAAAAGAAATAATCTACTACCATATACCAAGTCAGTGTTCTAGAACTCTGTTGCTTTCAGTTACCAGCAGTGATTGTTACATCAGCCTTGGAATCTTCAGTGAAGAACATTCTAATCACATAGTTGTGACCTCACACCTTAAAGGGTTAAACATGCGAATCTAACTGGAGGTTGTTTTTCTGGTTTAATTGCTGCATATTCGCTTCCTGTGCACTGGTTGCATGTACACATCCATATACTGGTGTGCTAGTCTGCAGTGTAATGGAGAGGAAGACTGAATGAAAAATAAATGAATAAATAAATTTCCTTCACAAGGACTGTTGCTTTAAGGCTGTCGTTTACATAAGAACATTACAGAAGAGAAGTGTTTGCATAAAATAATGGCTGCTTATGGAGGCTTTAGATCCGGCCAGAATATTTGCAGAGGTAATGTACGGCACGCCTTTGCATAATATTTGCCTAATGACATCACGCCCCCCCTGTGTCTGCGCAGGCTGCGCAGGCGGAGGAGCGTCTGCGGGAGCAGGCCCGGCTGGAGGAGGCGCGCGTGGCCAGCCTGGAGGAGCGGGTTTCGGAGCTGTCGGAGCTGGTGGGCGCCTGCGAGAGGGCCAAGCTGAAGGACCAGCAGACTGCGCAGAGGCTGCGCGAGCGCATCCTGCAGCTGGACACCGAGAACAAGACGCTGGCCATCGCCGCCTCCGCCCGCGCCTCCGCCGCCGACCTCACCATCGACGAGGCCAGCCTGGACGTCAACGTGCTGCGCGACAAGCTGGAGACGGTCAAGCGGCTGCTCCTGCTGGCCTCCCAGCGGACCCAGCAGCCGCTGGACGGGGACAAGCTGGGGGAGGCGGAGCCGGGGCGGGAGAACGAGCCCTCGGACGGGGAGAAGGCCTCGGCGCTGTACTACCAGCAGGAGCTGAAGCAGCTGAAGGAGGAGTTTGAGCGCTACAAGACGCGCGCCCAGGCCGTGCTGAAGAACAAGAGCGCCAAGGACGGCAGCGCGGCGCGGGAGCTGGAGGAGCAGCGGGAGCAGCTGGCCGAGCTGAAGGAGAAGTACATCGGCCTGCGCATCCAGAGCGACGAGGCCGAGGCCCGGCACCGGGCCGAGCTGGAGGCCCGACAGCAGCAGGCGCTGCTCCTGCAGCAGGGCCACCGGCAGGAGCTGGAGCGGCAGGAGGCGCAGCACCGCGAGAGCTCCCTGCGGCTGGACGAGGAGCTGCACAAGCAGCGCGACCGCACCCTGGCGCTGCTCGCCGAGAAGGACCGCGAGCTGGAGCGGCTCCGCGCCGCCGCGCTGGCGTACGGCCTCGGGGGGCGCAAGGCCGACCCGCCCCAACCGCACGCCGACGGCGACAGCGACGACGCCGCCGACGCGGAGAGCTCCGCCCAGGAAATGATGGCGCTGAAGCTGGCGGGGCCCAACGAGCCCACGCTGCTGCTGTACGCCGAGCAGCTGGCCCGCAAGGAGGTGGAGCTGAGCGCGCTCAGGAGGCAGAAGCACCGCCTGGAGGCCGACGTGCACCAGCTGCAGGACAAGCTGATCGCCCGCGCCGAGCGCCACGACGAGGAGGTGTCCCAGCTCCGCGACCAGCTGGACAAGCACGCCCGCGACACCAACCGCGAGGGGGCCAACCTGGAGTACCTGAAGAACATCGTCTACCGGTTCCTCACCCTCCAGGACACCAGGGGGCGCCAGCAGACGCTGACTGCCATTCTGACAATATTACACTTCAGCCCCCAAGAGAAACAGGCTGTGATCAAACTGCAGGCCCAGGGCTGGTGGAGTTCTGGGATGAGGTAACGGGTACCTTGCTGAGGCATTATAGGATAGTTTATCTAAGTTAAAGCACATTTTTGATGTAGACAGACTTCAGACCACTATACGGTCAGTTTTGTATAAATTCTGGAGATGAATCGGAAATATGGTCATATAATTCATAACTTTGGGTGTTTGTCTCAATAAAATGTAATTGGGAAATGATGGGAACTGATTTCTCATGGATTTTAGAGGTTTGAATATGTTATAGAACTGGGAAATTCTGTCAGTTTCATACATTTTTTTTATCATTGGGATTTCTGGCACTACAGTTGATCATTTTGTGGTCAAGGACAGAATATAAAAAGTGTGACTGACATTGCAAACATCAGTACTTATCACGCAGTGATGACAAAAACAAAGTTATTCAACAAAACACAGCTGAAATGGACAGTTATCTCGTTTATGAGGTTACAGCACCTGAAAGCATGCAATTCTATGGTTGAGTTTCTCATTTTGTCAAATATCTGGTCAATTTACTGTTTATTCAGCTTCTTTCAACTCAATTTTTATTTGTATAGCTTTTTTTTCTATTTGTATTTTTATTTTTATTTTCACAAAGGGCTTTAACAACATGTCCAAATATAAATGAGAAAAGAAGTGTGGACACAGAACAGTCTGTATTCAGTCAGATAATATTGGTCTGGTCACACTCAGCCAAAGCACAGTAACGCTGTCTTAGTGAAAGAGAGGACCTCACTTGAGCTGGGAGTCATTTTGGAGTGCAGTTTGTTCACTAGAAATGCTTTAAGGGTTCTTCAGACAGTGGTTCCAGAACTTTCTGAGCCCAGAATCTACTTAATGAGGTCCAGGCTGCCCTTTAGAATGCAGCCTGACTTTTGACCAATGAAAAAGTTTTTAACATGTATCGAAACGGCTACATGTGCGATGTGTGCAACTAACGCAGTGTTTAATTTGACTAGTGTGACTGTCAGTTGAAAGTGTCTGATGTACAGTACTTTTTTTTTTCTTTTTTTTTTGTGCTCATCTTGTGACCCACCTCACCCTCTCTCACGACCCAGTGGGACTCCACTCCCCCTTTTTTGGGGAAGAGTATTTTCCTGCTTGTCGCAGCTGAGCCAGATCACATGACATGTATAGTGGGTCCAATTGTTGCTAATTTACACAAAGAATGATCAGAGCTGTGTTATTTCTTTTTTTCCACATAGCATTGTGCAGTGTTATGAGGGATCAACATTACAAATTATATTTTCCTCCTTCCTTTTAAGACTTGCATAACATCAAAATATTAAAAGCAGCGGAGGATATACTATTATGATAATAGATTTAGAGCAAGGCAACTTGAAGTTTTACGGTTTTAAAGAGCATAGCGTAAGTGGTTAACTGCATTATGTTTGACTGTTTTGTATATAATCGTATGTTTTCCTGGCTTCAGATATTGGATTAATCAGATATTCCTTACTTCATTGTAATGACACAGAGTATCTACTGAGAGATGATACTAACAGTGCTATTGGCATAAATGTATATTTTGATTTTTGAATTGATTCAGGAGATATTAAAAAGTATTTTCCTCAATGATACAATTCTTATTCTGTGAATTTATCTCAAGTTGTGGAGAGTTCTTTGTGCTATCAGCTCGTTGTTCATGAACAAAGTTTGGGCAAACTTTTAGTTATACTTTTAACAAATAAGACCATAATTGACATCAAACTCTTTTTGAAGAACAGTCTGGATATAAAAAACATCTGTCATGCCGTGATTGCTGTTAAAATTTCCCGCTCCTTGTTCAGATATTTGTTTGTCAGTGAGCTTGTATTAAATGGCAATGCTGGGCAACAGTTGCTGGGGACACCGACTCAACCGTAGGAGCACGTAATGTCAAAGGTGAGTCATCACAGATTAAAATTATACCTGCTGTTTATACTAACATGAAAAACAAAGTGCAGTACCTTCCCAACGGATTCACACTTTTTTTTAAAGATAAAGATTTTGAAAACTATAAAACAAGTCTTGAACAATTTTTATTGTTCTCATGTGGCTTAATGACTCAGTGGAATCAACTGTAATGCCATTTCTGTAATTATAATTTATATTCTGTAATAATAAACAGGGAACACAGGCATGGATTTATGTGTGTTACTTCATTTTTATACCCCCGTGAAACAAGCTGTAGGAGGCCACAATGTCCTAGGATACTGCACTTAAGCTTAACATATTAGGGCAGGTTTGGTTTTGTTGTATTTAAAATAATTATTTGAGGTGTGAATAATTATGAAATACCTCCTGGAACGATATTACTTTTAAACAAAATCGTTTTCTCTGTATTGATGTAAAATAATATAATTTTACCATTTTTTTCTGAGCAGGTAATACCTATTTTATTTATGCAGCTTTCTTTGCTTCTTTGCGCCTTTATCGAGAGTGCGATCATTTTATTTTTGAGACATTTATTTTGAAAATCGTAAACCGGATGTTCGTCATTGTGCGACTTCGCGCGGCCGACCTGAAAAGACATGGCAGCCCACGGTGATAGCTAGATATTTTCAAACGCTCATTTCAGGATTAAAAAAGGAATTGTTGTCAAAGAGGCTGAAAAAGTTTACCCCAACATGGAGGATGAATGGGAAGAAGAGGTCAGGGGCGCATTCGTGCCATAATGATACTAAATTTATGATACATTCCCAGTTTCTCTCGATAATAACTAGCTAGCGAGCTAACTACCTACATAGCGCAGTTCCACAGTGAGTGGCTGCTAGCATTCCTGTAACTTCTTGTTAAAATTGCGTACAAACGCTGAGTATATATTTTTTGTTGCACTAGATTGGCAGTAACATGGTAATTAACTATGTTGGTCCCGTGTTTGCTAAATGGCTACAGTCGTATGCTTTTAAGCTTACTAACTAGCCAGAAAGCTAGCCAATTTCAATGAGAATGAATAATAGCTATACACATAGTCACCTTACTCCAGAAAGGGGTAGCTTGATGACACTGTAACTAGCTGACATTCAAGAACTACAAGTTGTCACTTTGTTTTTATGCATTTGATGATTGATTGACATGCTTGGATTTAGCGCGGTACCTTTCTTTAAACAATAGCATTTAATTTATGAACTTTCTTTACTCATGTGAAGTATCTTTGTTGTCTTCCCGTCCCATCAGGAGCAGCTTGTTGTGGTCGAGCTGTCAGGAATGATAAATTCAGACTTTCTAACCAAATGTCAGGGGAAATTAAAAGTTGTGGTAAGTTATCATTTCCTGATCATTTAAACCAGTTGCGTCATTTGTCCGTTTTGTGGCTAAAGTAATCTAGAAATCGCACATGAACAGAATAGCTTCAACTGGATTAATAGGATGACTTTAAATTAATTGTTAATACATTTTCTTCTTTATTTGACCCAAGGGGATAGACACCGAACAACCTATGATGCAAGTGGGAAATTATGTATTTGCAGGGGAATATGAAGGTAGGTGTGAAAAATGTATACCTTAATTTATTTATACATAAGCATAAGTTTTTTTCCTGAGGGATGTTGCATTTTGTATCTCCACAAGACCACTATGAAGCAGTTTGGGCCATTGTAGTTTACAGTTTAAGCTGTGTGTGAAATTAATATTGCATGGGTTGGTCTAATGCTTGATTCAATTTGGCTGACAGCCATGCAGTGTATTTTTGTATAGTCATGGTAACCTATAAATTACCAACCTCCAAGCAAGACATTTTAATCTGTATGTATGTACAGTAAGTGTATATGTGTTTATACACCTTAGCCTTGGGATACACGTTGTCGAGGTTAATGCTTATAGTAGCAACTTTTTACAGACACTGCTATAGCGTTTGCACTGTGATATGATTATTGTCACTGAACGATGAAACATTTTTCCACTCCTTATGGCAGATGCTCTGGCTACTTGTGTGATCTTTGAAGAAAGCAGTGGCAGTAGTGAGTATTTGTCACCTACATCTTTGAAACTGCAAAACGAATCACAACCCCACTATTAAATTTAGAAATTCTAATCCTGTTTTCAAAATTTCTGCCTCTGAGTGACAATGTAAAAAAGGACTGCAAGCAATCCGTAATATAAAATTAATTTTTCTGACTTAATTGAGTAAATTAAACTTAGGAGGCCATTTGTAGAACATTCTAAATGCTAAAAGTCTCAATTTAAAAAATTAAAATTAAAACCATTGCAGATGTTTTTTGTTTCACATTGCTGTTTGAATAGAACAGCTCTCTGGATTAAAAAATAAAAAATAAAAAGTACGGAAGCCCTGAAGTTTTCCTGCCTTCCTTATGTTGGGCCGTTACAGGCGGTGAGGCAGAGGCCAGCCCCAAACTCAAGTACAAGTGCCACACCGTGAAGAAGCTCATGATGCAGCGCACCTTCCTCTCTGAGAGGAAAGAGGGAGAATCCAACTCAGGTGCGTCATGAAATTTTTTTTTGTTTTTTTTGTAAATAAATAATAAGTGGACGTTATAGGTTATGAGCAGCGCGTTCACAGTTCAGATTCCTGATGTGGTGCTGGTGAAATCCTGTGGAGGAAGCCTCTAGTACAGGCTCAGCTGTTTGCAGAAGGCTGGTTGAGAAAAGCACGGCGCATTGAAAACGGTCTGCCGACTGTAAGCAAGGAGCGCAGCCGTGGTTTTATTCAGGACGCCCCTGCGCCGCAACGGCGTGACTGCGAGTGACCGAACTGATCTTCTGGCTTTCAGAGGGCATCGAATTCTTACAGCTGAACGACGGAGAGGAGCGCCAACGAAGCTGGATCTGCAACTTTGACCACGACCCGAGCGTGACGGCAGAGTCCGGTAAACGCGGCGTGAAGGAGGGGTCGGAATCTGGCAACCGAAGCCCCATTTTAGAATCGGGAACTGGCAACCGAAGCCCCGGGTCCGAAACGGACGCAGAGGCCAGCGACTCGGAGCAGGTGGGGCGTAGTAACGAAGGCGCCGAGGTGGATTTGGATCCGGGAACCTCGGTTTGCCGAGAGCCTGCGGACGGCTTGGATGCCGGAGACTAAAAGCATGCAGGTGGAGGGCAATTCCACCCCTGCGGAGCTGGTGTGTTTGCAGGTTTTCGTTACCACTGTTACACTTGGCTAAATTAGCCGATTAGCTGGATACACTTATTCTGGTTTAGATCAGAGCGCAATACGATCCCTGCTAATGTTTCTCACATTATTGCTGCCGTCTGGCGGCAGTGTTATAACGTGGACAAAACATTGCCGTCATGTTGTGAGGACATCTTGTGTTAGCCGGGATGTTTCACAGTGACAGTCTTCAGCTGTCATTCATGAACTTATCAAAGAATGTGTCTAAAATATTAGTGACTAAATGGTGGACTGATCAAATAATTAAGAGCAGAAGTTTGGGGGGTATTTCAGGACACAGGGTCATGGAGTTAGCTGGATAACTGCGCTGAGTAAAACCCAGAACACCTCTGAATTTGACTATGTGCCCTGTAAACAAGAAAACTGTAAAGGAGAAACCAATTATATCTTGTCATAAAAAATGACTTCATTATACATGTTTTATAAAAACGAAGGCATTCGTATACCTGTATGTCAAGTAGGTTTCGGTAAGCCTTATATGATTGGGAAATAAAATTATTCAAAAATCAGTATTAAATTATTTCCCTTTAGAAATGTCCCCATGGCTCTGCTGGTTTTTGTTTTCGCCCTGACATCAGCTACTAATTCAGACCCAAGAAACCAGATGAGGTGGGCTGACTGCGTAATCCACCGTGCTGATTAACTACAAAGACCAGCAGACCCTGCGGAGGCTACCCAGGACCAAGAATAAAGATCGGGACTTAAAATTGCCAGAGTACAGACTGTAAATGGTTTATTTAAAATAGGGCTGCTCATCCCTGTTCCCTGGAGAGCTACAGTCCTGCAGGTTTTCATTTCAACACTAATTTGGCACACCTGATTCTAATTAGCCGCTCAAGGTTGAGTAGCACTGATATGAAACGACTTCGAAATCTGTCTAAAAACGGCTGCACCAGGTAGGCGTAAAACATTTGCTATGCTGATGTGACAAATGTAAATTTATAGAAATTATCTCATCTGTTCATAGCCCACCAAATGCACCCAAAAGCCCTTAATTTCCGATTCAGGAATATTCCGAATATTTAAATGCCTTGGAAATGTGTTCTCAAATTACGTCGGTTTAACACATGGACCTGGACCGGTTATTAACGTTACATTTTCAGTTAACTGACGCTCCTTAGGGCTAAGCTTGCGTCGAAGTGCACGATATGAGCGGGTGAACGGTGGCATTGTATTAATGTTCGTCATGTGATACCCGATCGTATCAAGTGTTGTAAAAGTGTGGTACTTTCCTTGTAAGTCTACGACAGTTTGGAATTTCCCAGTCTCAGAGCAATGCCACTGGCATTGGTCGCCGTTAAAGGAGGAAGTGCCGAACATAAAACCGTAACCATACGCATTCAGTTTGGTAGCCCTCTAGTTACGGAAACGATACCGATATAATTTTAGTTTCTGGGAGAAAGTAGCCCACATAAACCTCGAAGACTCGCCTCAAAAAACGATCGAGGTAAGATTTCGGTACAATCGCTCGTGAGATTACATTTAATGGCGATTATAACTATAGCTATTCATCGGATACATGTAGTTGTGGCCGCTTAATATGTAGCGAGGTCAGGTTGCACTCGCAACTTCTCAAGTGTTATAATTCTCGACCATGAATAAGTCGGCTAACAATGCCACAAACTGTGGTCTGAAACGTGGTTTGAGTTGCGCTTCCGTGTTACTGTAAGGCAGCTCAAACCTGTCCCTGGAGATCTGCGGTCCTGTAGGTTTAAAAAAAAAACTCCAACCGTAATCAACTGGTGTCTCGTTGAGCTGCTAATTAGTAAGGACATGTTTAAATTGTGTTAAATTAGGGTTGAAATGAAAACTGAAAACTGCAGGACTGTAAATCTCCACGAGCAGTGTGGCGGCCATGTTGTATGTTGTAGTTCCCAACTGTTCCTTTATCGCACACAGGGACCCAGCAGTGGACAGTTTTGTGACGATGGGCGGGATCCTCAAGATATACGTGCTTGGCACGTTGCTGTCTGTTGTATTTGCGATAATTGCACTTGTAGACTCCGTTGGAGGTTTGATGTACTGTCGGGGACAAGATCTCAGCGAAACGGAAAACATCGGTGTGACACAAAAACATTCCTCTGGGATCCGTTCGAGAAGCACTGCAGCAGCATTACCAAGATGACTCGTGCATATTTGACTCAAATGTCGTTTTTATTCATCTGACAAGGAACACAGTGCAATGGGGGTATCGATCAAAACCGTGTCCGTGGTCAAAATACGTTGCTTTCGAACTGACAGATTTCACGCAACAAATGCTTTGCTATCACGAACAACGGAAACCACTTTCTGTGTTTTGGACCGCCACTGATGAGGAATGCTGCACTTTGACCACGAGTGTGTGGGCGGCCTGTGAACCAACTGAAGATGTGCATATAACCATCAGCTGAAGCACTGGAGTGTGAAATGGGACATTTTCTTGATGGCTCGGGTCAGCTGACTGACTAACGGACAGGCTGCCGTCGCAATGAAGCACCATTTGCACTAGAACTTGTCCCCCCCCCCATTTTGTTAACTTTTTGTTTTTTTTTGTATGGCTAAAAGGTGTATTTTAGAAATAAAGGTTGACATCAGTTGTTTGCAATTAATTGTGTAGTGCATTAATGACAGCAGAAAGTGTTTTTGGCATGTTTATATGGTGCAGTGCATGGCTTGTCCTAAATTAAAAGCGTGTAACTGAACTGCTGCCGTCAAATAGTGATATTGACTTAATGTCTTTGGGTCAAATAGAGTAGTGATTATAATGATTTAATTGATTATTATTAATTGATCATTTAAGTACTGAGTAAATGTTCTCTAGAACCCAGCAGCTTTCCAGGACCTTGGTCAGCAGACCCTTGTTTTGACTAATATACATCTCATTTGGTTAATTTGCAACAAATTTTCCCATTTGTCGTTGTGTGAAACCTCCTACTACTGTGCCATGTATCATAAGGAACAGCTTTGTGGTTTTGCCAGAAATGACGACAGGCTTGGACCCCTGCCACTTGGTGTGGCTCAAACAAAAGAAAGCTCAAGTCAACCTAAAGACATGTATCATCAGGCTTGTCAGAGCTAAATATTCCTGTTGGGCATTGAATATTTTACAGTTGCTCACACCAGTAGTGGCTATACATTTATAGTCAGCAAAGCATGTAACCATCTAAATTTAATTTAGCATTTTGTTCACTTAGATACCATGCATCAACTTTGACTGAGTTTTCAGACATTCATCAATGCCAGTTATCAACATTATTGTACACAATATTTGTTTTTAGGGTAGCTGCAGTAAGGGTAATGCCCTGCCAGTGTAAACTGGAGCGGCACATACAATAGGTGCATATTTACCTTTTTGGACCCCTACAGTGTTTGCACCTGCTTGTATTTCACTACCACCTTGTGGTCTTTTGGTGTAGTTGTACCATTAATGAAACAAATTGTCAAACAAAAACCATTCCCTACGTTACACTCTCGGTGATAAAGGTATTCAGTGGAGATACATTTTTGTTCTTTAAGGAACAAATTTATCCAGAAGTTACATTGTTTAAAAGCAAAAAAAAAAAGAGTTGCTGCTTAGACCTTGAATGCATACGCGCAAGAAAAATTGTATTTGTTTTCCTGAATAATGGTTTTTAGGCTTCATGGAGAATGTGCCTGATCTTCATGAAAGACTTATCACCAGTCTCAAGTACTGGCCTACCCACTGGTGTTATTGGAGATATTCAAGCACTTTTATGCAAGTGCTTCAGAGAGATGAACAGCACTTACAAAGAACACAGAATTAAATTAATATGCAAATATTTGTACTGAATGACTAAGATTACACACCAAGAGATATTTGATCAAACCGTTTTACTTAAATACAACTCGCATCTGATAACCTGGATTACTTTGGAAACTAATTGTTACATAGTGTACTTTTAATGTTTTCAGTAGAAGACAATGGTACATCTTTCCTGAAATTTTAATCTCCCAACTAGTGTATCCAGTTTGGTAATGGGATATGTGTTGTGCTTTTTAATTTTATGTGAATTTACCGTGAATGTCAACATTTACATTGTGGGTAAATAATCTAGATTATTGTTGGCATTGCTCATGTTTAACTGCCTTCTAGACAGAGTGCATTTATAGTCCTCCGCTAAGGTTTGAAGTTTGCGCCATTGTGTGCAGGGTTGCCAGACGTGTACATGAAATCCCCCTGGTTGGCATGCAATGGAATTCAGCAAGTGATCCTTAGGCATGGTAACCATTAAAATAGATAATGCTATGCATATCAGGGTGCTCGCTAAAGTAAAGGCGTGTTTTAAATGTCACAAAACAGCAAGTGATCCTTAGGGATGGTAACCATTTAAATAGATAATGCTATGCATATCAGGGTGCTCGCTAGAGTAAAGGCGTGTTTTAAATGTCACAAAACTCATTGAAGATTTAATATGGCAAATTGTTGCATTGCATTTTTTCCCTGAAATTTTCCTTAAAGCTAGGTCTATAAATGTCTAAACTCTGTAAGAAGCTTGCAAGCAGCAAACTTTCAGGAAAACACAGGTGACAACAAAAATCGTCAGTTTTATTCCCCCACAGAAGCGGGTTTCTCCTTATCTGGCAAGACGACGTTGCGCTAAGGACCCTTCAATGCTCCCTTGGTTTGCAGACGTGGCGCTTTCCATCCAATCGAACAATTTCTTTTGCACTGAAGTGGACCAATCTTGTGGTGGCAAAGGGGCTGTAGTTTTACGGCGTATTAAGTCGTATCTATCATACGATTGGTCTAACTCGTTTTTTTAACAGGAAACTGTGTAGCAAAAAGGGTGTATATCCGATCTTGCGCGAGTGGCTGTCCTGGGAAGGTGTTTATACCGCAAGACAGAAGAACGGGTATGTATGTGACCGTTAATTAGCACAAGTCGTGATATTTAGATGTTCGTATTTAATTTCGCCGGTTGTATGTTTTTAACACCCAATTCGTTATTGCTGCTAATTAGCTAGCTATATGTTATGCATTGTATTGGGTATTTGTGCAGCAGTTAAAGTTAAGCTCATAAGTGAGCATCAACGCTGTGACATTCCATCACAACTACAAATCATAGCTAACTTCTTCGCTGGCCACCAATTAAATGCGTTATTTTCACAAAGTATTCCGTTCTTTTGCAAGTTTTCCAGTTATTGTTTCTCACCTCGGGAATTGGAACTAACGTCAGCGACCTGACCCAGCAAGAAACAGGGCTGCTTGGTATTATTGAAAGAAACACTATATTTTTGGAACGAAGTATGTTTTCTTGATCTGTGGTTACAGGTGCGCATTTTTGCAAATTATTTGACAGTTCAAAGCAGACCCAGTAACCTGCTTTGAACTTCTTTGGAATCGGAAACCTCAACATAACTTCATTTGAAGAGTTACCCTGAAATACAAAATCTTATCTTGATTTTGGTGGATTAAATTTTAACCAACAAGGGTAATTTCTTGTGTAGCATAAGACTCATCAGTTTAGGATGTGATCGAAAAGCCCGTTGACTAAAAGCGACGTGCCACACCTTTTAAATGCATGGTATTTATTTTCTGAATGTGAAGCATTTGTCTCAGGCCTGAGGTATGGAAACATCTATCCCATCGCGTTTTACTGCGGGTCCGCTATGTTTCAGGTTTACTTCTCTGAGTGCCAGTAAATTGATGAAACGGTATGCTATTGCAACTCGATGTGATAGCCAATTTATGCACTAAATAATTCTAAAGTGTATTGGAAAATCGAGTCCAGATAAAGGCCATTTTATTTACGCATTTTAGAAAATGTGTAGCCAATGCAATGGTAATGTCTTTTTACTACAATTTGAATCCCCACGGAGAATATTTACATTTTGTTAATGTAGGCTCCAGCCGTATTGAAACTAGAAACGTCGTTTGAATACTTGGTTACTGCCCCATAAATGACGTATTTTTAGAAGAATGACGAGCGAATATATGTGAATGGGATTTAAGCCGCAGGAAGTGATGAAAGTCTGGCTTGTTCTGGTGCTGCTCTGAAACGCGATGCGGTGTCCTTTTCTAGGAACTGCATTGTGAAGCCACTTAATGCAATTGAACCATGTTATAGGTTTCAATTATTCTTTAACATTTTTTAAATTGTTGTTTCTAATTTGCTGTTATTTCGGCAACATTCGGCTCCTGTGTGATCAGTCGTTGACAAACGGGTGTTCCTGGCAGAATTTTTCATGGGCTCCAGTTGTCTCATGCGGGGTGCTACTACAGCTGGGGAGTAATTTAGTAACTTGCAATAATTATTAATTTCCCGGTATAAACATACTTGATAAGACTCAGCCCCCCTCTCTTATACGCACGCACGCACGCAGTGGCTTCATGTCCAAGTGTTCCTTGTAATGGAATCCCGTCTTTCTTTTCCGTGTCCTGTTTCAAAGGCAAAGGCTTCTGCAGATGCCAAGTATCTTACTTCCTGGTCCACTTCTGGAGTAAGATGTTGGCAGGACTGTTGAACGGCTGGAACGGATGCTGACTGTGCATACTGGTTCCTTTTACAGGCAGATTACTGTCCGCACTTAATTTGAGGAATTTAGCCTTAATACGGTGTGAAGCAAGGCTGAACAGGAATTAAGATGACTTTCTTGTTGAAACTCAAACAGGCTCCCTGTAAAAGCCACTAATGATAGTTACAGATGGTCACTTCCATCTCTCTTGTTAAAGTTAAACTCAACCAGAAATATGTTTACAAAAAAGTATTGTATTTTTTATATTTATTTTTTTAAACAGCTGTCAGTGCTCTTTATATATATATATATATATATATATATATATATATATATATATATATATATATATAATTATCAGTCAGGAACATTGGAACTGAATAGAGAATTGAATGAATGCAACTACTGAACGGATTAACTGTGTCTCTGTGTGTGTGCACGTGCCTGTGTGTGTGTGTGTGTGTGTGTGTTTCCTTCCTCCTGAATAGATCTGAAGATGGAGCTTCGCCCGCTGGTCATGTGCTTTGCCCTGTGCGTGGTGTACGCCACCAGCAAGCCCACGGCCACGGAGAAGAAGGACCGGGTCCACCACGAGCAGCTCAGCGACAAGGTGCACGACGACGCGGAGAGCTTCGACTACGACCACGATGCCTTCCTGGGGCAGGAGGAGGCCAAGACCTTCGACCAGCTCACCCCCGAGGAGAGCAAGGAGCGCCTGGGGTACGGGCCTGCTCCCCTCTGTCAAGATTTGAATTAAACTCTGATCCCATGTCATAGTTTACGCAAGTCAGAGATGGTCAAGTGTGGGTTTGTTTCAGTGTAATGCTCAAGAAGTCGTAAAGTCTGTCAAAACGGAATAATTTTTATTTCAATATCTAATGTTTTATTTGCATAACTATATAACTTAATGGTAGGTAGTTTTGTGGCTGCTGCACCTGGAAGCATTTTGTATTTTGAATATGGTTGATGTTGAAATGGACTACTCTTCACAGAGAATATTAGCCTTGTCCAGGTTTACTATCAGTACGCAAGTCTGACAGTAACCCGTTCTGTGACTGACCGTAGGACCAGTTTATCCACACAGAGTAATCACTTATTTCCTTTGGTGGAGTAGAATAGACTGTGGTCATTTCATTGATATCAATGTAGGAAGAGGATTGAGGGGGTTCAAATCTGTAGTCCTCTCACCCCCTGGCCCCAAGTGAATTGTTATTTTAGTTCTAGTGCTATGCTTCTAGCATACAATGCATACAATGATTTCTATGATGTCAGGGACTTTCCTTCCTACCACACACCATGAAATTGGAAAGAATGGTCCTTCTTGCTAAATTGGAATGAACTTTGCACAAGTGTACATGTTTATTTGAGTCTCTCTCTCTCTTTCAGGATGATTGTTGAGAAGATTGACGCTAATAAAGATGGATACGTTACGGAGGAGGAGCTGAAAGCGTGGATTAAAAAGGCTCAGAAGAAGTACATCTATGACAATGTGGACCGGCAGTGGAAGGACTTCGACATGAACAACGATGGCGTCATTTCCTGGGAGGAGTACAAGAATGTCACATACGGTACTTACCTGGGTAAGGAGGGTGTGGCCCAGCATGGGGTTGAAGTCCAATAACACATCTGTGTTAATGAACACAGTTGGAAAGCATTATTATGTCAGCATAATTCCATTTTATTTGTAATTGGCTCTCTCTATAGCTTTCACTTCCTTTTGACTGTAGCCAATGGGTACTGCTCGGGGTGCCATTTTGAAATGGCCCGAAGAGGCATTGCTGTTGTACATGTGCAGAATGTAGCACTAAGCTTGAATTATTCCTGTAGTTATCAGTGGTCTAAATGGACAATATGCCTGAATTGGGAAAATAGAAAATGGCATCTGCTCTGGAAATAAGTGATGCAATCTAATGGGCAATGCTGCAGTACTCTAGCCTGTTTTTCTTCTGCCCCCCCCCCCCAACCTGTTTCTCAGATGACCCTGAGCCTGACGATGGGTTCAATTACAAGCAGATGATGTCCAGAGACGAAAGGCGCTTCAAAATGGCCGACAAGGACGGGAATCTCATCGCTGACAAGGAGGAGTTCACCGCTTTCCTGCACCCCGAGGAGTACGACTACATGAAGGACATTGTTGTGCTGGTATGCCACCTTTTACACACGCCTTGAACTGACCACCAACAGGATGCGAAGTGCACCCCTAGGAAATGAGGATTTCCAGAAATGCTGGAGTGGTTACGAGGCACAGATTTGCCTGCTGCTTGTAACACTCAAGAAGCTTGCCTGTTTGCATAGACATTTCTTAAGAGATGTATGTTTTAAAAAAAAACTATTTTCTGTGACAAGAGCTGTCAGAATGTGTGGATGTGTGAGAAACTAATAATAATTATTTTCCAATAGGAAACAATGGAAGACATTGACAAGAATGGAGATGGCTTTATTGACTTGGAAGAATACATAGGTATGTGGTGATGTGCTCTGGTGTACCTAGTTAACTACTTACTGAATTAGAAGATCAATGAATTTACAAACAGGTGAAAGCGAATTGACCAGGCACCCCCCCCCCTTCCCCCTGCATGTCATCTGTTGCTAGGTGACATGTACAATCACGAAGGCGATCCTCAGGAGCCAGAGTGGGTCAAGACTGAGCGCGAGCAGTTTGTTGAGTTCCGAGACAAGAACAGGGACGGGAAGATGGACAAGGAGGAGACTATGGACTGGATCCTGCCTTCGGACTATGACCACGCGGAAGCAGAGGCCAAGCACCTCATGTACGAGTCCGACTCGGACAAGGTGAGTCTTGCTGTCAGGTAAATTGGGCTGGTTTACACTCGCTGACACTGTTTGCATCACCTGTATTTACTTACCGTCCCATTACTTTCATTGCAGGATGGTCGCCTCACCAAAGAAGAAATAGTCGACAAATACGATTTGTTTGTTGGGAGCCAAGCGACTGATTTTGGGGAGGCCTTAGTACGGCATGACGAGTTTTAAAACCCATCTAGATAGAAATTGTTTTTATAAATCTTGACAAGATGAACAATAATTTATTTTATGAACCTATGTTCCAGCTCCAGTTATAAGGATGTCTTGTATTTTTTTTTCCTGACAATTTCAGTTTTGTGTTTTGTAAAATGACCTCCTGCAGTACATTTCAATTACCCTTGGTTGTGCTTATTCTTGTGGATGTTTTTGGCATACAGTGTATTTTTTTTATTTTAAAAAAATAATTTTTTAAGGCCTTAATATGCATATGCTTTATTAAATATCCTATAATGTACTTTTCAAAAATTCTGGGACCTTCAGAAATATTAATTAATTAATTAGATATGAGTTGCCAGACGTGTGGCACATTAGTTTTTTGGCTGCATCGCAACAGCGGGGCCAGCCCTATAAACGCACATGTCTGACTGAGTGACTGACTAATGAAGTTACACCATTGTGTAATGGTGTAATGGTTACACCATTGTCGGTCCAACCATATACTAGGTTTTGACCTGGCCTTGTTTTATTTTAACCCCTTTTGTTTTTTTTTTGTTTTTTACCTCCCATTGTTTAGCAATGGTATTGCCGTCATATAGCTGCGTGACAATGAAACAATCTTCATAGCTGTGGACTTATCACAGCCATTTAAACAGATTCCCTCTCTTGCCTTATTGCTGTCATTTAAAAAAATAACCAAACATAGATGGTTGTTTGAGTATATATGTTTTTGCACAGTTTTCCAATTTACATGAATGTAATTTTCATTTTTGTCAGTGAAACTTTCCGAGACACACAGCAGAGTCCACCAGGAGGCTGGATTCCAACATGAATGCCTCTACTCTTGTTCTTTCTCTTCACAGGAGTGGTTAGAAGTGGACTTAAATGATAAAACCATGTTTTAATGCAAAAGTAGATGCTTATTTATGGGTGTTTAATGCCTTTTGAAGTAAAGTTTATGGTTTTAACAACTGCCATTTGTTCTAGGAGTATTGTACTACTTGAGATCAAAATATTCCCCTGATTGTTGTTGATGCAGGGTTTATTCATTGTGGACTGTTACTGAAATTCCCCCCCATTTCCAGTTTTGTAACCACTGAAAATTTGTTTGAAAATGTAGGATTTAGACTTTTTGTACACATGCAGTGCAGTTCGATGTCATTGATATTAGATACTGTTCTGTAAATTAAGTGAAAGCCTGGGTGAGAGCTACACCTGATGCTTTGTAAGCAGAAAGCGAGAACACTAAGATTTTGAATTAGGTGCTGATTTGACCACCGTATTTCTTGATTAAAAAAAAAAAGAAAAAAGAAAAGAACCAACCAGTGTTGTGTGATTTGGTTGTTCGTCTTATATAAATCAAATTTCATGCATGAAAAATCTTACACATGTCAGATGTTTCTAGTTAACCCGTTTCCCCCAGTTCATCTTGGTTAAATAAAAATGTGGTTATTCATAGGCTGGATGTGAAAAGTGTTATATTCCATTAATTAAATTATTTCCTTAATTTTTTTATTTACTTGTGACCAGACAAACACTAGACTAACTTCCACACAATAAGGAACCAACTAAGCCACTCCTTACTTTTCTAAAACCAAAAAAAAAAGAGAATGTACAAGATGCACTTAACCTGAAAGTGTTCTATGAGGCCAAACACACAAAGCTCTGCACTTCTCTGTTCATCTTTGTCCAGTGTAAATGTGATGGGGTGGGGGAATCCATACCCTGTTATAGTACTGTGTTGAATGTATTGTGCAAAATATTTGTTGGTACTTTTATATGTATGAGTTCCTAATAATGCTGAGCGAATAACCGACATTTCGGCGTTTTTCTGTGTTTAAATAATGGATTAACGTCGGTTGGAATTGTCTTTATTTGGTGGTTAAATTGTGTTTTTTCTGCAAGCTCGGCCTGTTCGTCTTTTAAATTGTAATTTTAAAAAGGCAGCTACACAACGCAGTTCGCACGGAAATAAGCATCGCCGCAACTACAACGACCATAATCCATTGCGCCTACGGACACGCAAGTGACGTGACCGTTCGGAAACACAGAACCGAGTATTCATACGACACGAACGACATTGGAGCTGGACTGAAGAGTCACATGTACTTGCGACTGTACCTAACAACGCATATATTCACGTCTCACAAACTGGTAGTTTTTACTGGAAATTATTCTAAAGATTTTGTCAACGTTACTGATGTGTCCTGTGAGGAACACTGGAAAGAAGAAGGCTAAGACCTTTTGATGGCAATGGGCTGGCCTGGCCTGGCTGTCTGCCAAAGAGAAAATCACTTCCAGTGTCAATTGTGTATGATAAGGGAGATAAATTATAAAGCCAACAAATAAATCTACACATCTGAAATTTGATAAATATTTTATAAGACCAAAGTGATAATTTATGTAAGTGATTTGCTGTAATATAGTCACAACATTGGAGCCTTTGAATGAAAGTTTTAAAGTAGTTTTTTTAAATGTTAGTGTTTAAGTTTGTCATTATTTAATGGTACATTAGAATTTAAAAAAATAAATTGATGAATCGAAAACCATGATTTCCAAAACCGTATTGAAATCAAACTGATGAATTCCTCAGAAATAAGTTTTTGTTTGTACACTGTACATTGTATCTGTAGAACTTTCTTGAGTCCAGGTGAAACTGCGGTTGAAGGGATGCTATATGGCCTTTGGTAAGCCATTTTGCTGACCTAGCCAACCCAACAAAGTGTCTCAGTATGGCATTTGGAATAGTAGCCAATTAGGCCACATGATACTGTAGCTTACATTTTACTGCACAGTAACATACATGCAAATTTAACTCCTTAGCTAGAGTGGTTCAAACTTTAGTCTACAGTTGAGGGCATGTAATGTTGCACATGGTATCTACACTGACAGCATAATAGTTGCACGCGTAACGTCCCTGGACGAGCCTCCAAAACTATTTTTAAAAATGTCTTCAAAAAACAGCCCCCTTGTATTTCTTGCACCTAGTATTACACCAAGTTTCTGCTTGTTAATCCTGCTCCACGAGTCATGAGTAAAACAATATTTATAAAATATTGCCTATATTTATATGTATTTGGTTAAATTAAAACCAAAGCCAGTTCTTTCAGATGCTCAGGCCAAATCTGTGTTCAGGTGCAGTCTCAAAACAGAAACCAAAATTTGAGATTCTGTTTTACTCATAATAAAAATATTACAGTTGCAATAGGTATTGAAGCGGACAATACAATGCATCCGGTACATAGTAAGGGAACAGCAGCTAGGATGTTATATACGATTCCCTGCAGTTGACATAGCTAGCAACTACATTAAGGAATTCTTGAACGTATAATTAAGAATACAAATTATTAATTTTATTCAAGATCATCAATTTTGCTAACAACGTACGTCTGGGCTGTTCATACATGTTCTAAAAAAATGTAGTTGTTGCCTCAGCACCTCTTTATGCCTGTTTTAGTTAGATCAATTTGCCAATGTAGTACATCCTCAAAGAAAAACCCCCCTGGTTCTCAATGCACATAGATTATGGTTCCTGTTTGTCGATTTCCAGACGGGGGCGTTTACCCAGAGCACGCGGGGAAGCCAGTGTTGTGTGAAGATGGCGGTTAGAGTGCTGTATACAACGCCCGAATAAATAATATCACGCAGTCCTTCAGATCTCCGGAACAGATAATACATCTGTACTTAAGCCCTTTTTCTCTACCCTGCATCAGAGTGTGGCGGCATGGAGGGAGGTAAACCATCCCTTGCGCTAGTCTACCAGGCCGTGCAAGCCCTTTATCACGACCCGGACCCCGCCGGAAAAGAACGAGCCTCTGTATGGCTTGGGGAGCTGCAGAGATCGGTAAGTAATGAGTGGGAAATCCCGGGGCTTTAGATGGGCCTAAATTATCAGGATCAGGAAGCTTGCTAGCCCTGGACTACGAACTCCTGGCTTATAATTAAGTATTACACAGCTGTAGAGTCAATTGTTTATTATTCATTTTAAAAAATACAATGATTGCATAAAAAGTGTTCCCGCTTACTGGCGAGAACACCACATCGTGTATTGTTAAATTAGGTAAACCTTGGAAGAATTCTTTGGGGATTTGGCTAGCTAGGTTAGCTGTGTTGGATAGGCTGTTTGCCGAAAACCTCGATAGCTGGCCGCTTAGTTAGCTACCTGGCTGTTATTCTAACCGAGCTAATTTAGCTTTAGCGTTATGTATTTAGTTTAGGTAAGTTAGATAACTATGCGAGGGTAGTACTCGGCGTCTTTCTGTTTCACAGCTATCACCTCGCTGACTGACTATCTACATAATTAATGTTGTATTGGCTTTGGACCGATCAATGCCGAAGGTGCAGTTCACGTTAGCTATCTCGGCTACCTTGCTAGCTTTGCACGGAGTATGATATCCGGATTTTCGAGCGGTGTGACACGCCAGCTCGCTACTGTGTTTTGTGAACTGAATAGCCCATACGGTTGCTTGTTTGCTGTGTATTTATGATATCGTTGCTCAGTCAGTATTGTTTCATTTAATAACATTAGCCAGCTAAATACATTTTTAATATCTTGTATTTTTCGGGTCCCAAGTTGTAGTGCTAGCTGCTGCGACAAGAAATGCGATCGCTAGCTTGCTAGCAAGCAGGCTAGCTAAGAATAAACTAACGATAGTTCGCGAATGTTGACTCTAGGTCCATTTGTAAGTTTTCTAATTCTTAATTCTAACTTTAGTTTTGTATGCAGAATTAGCTATGATGTTCTACCAAGATAATTTACGTTACCCAAACTTCCCTATTTTAGTGTGGCATCCAGCTACCGCTGTCAAATTAGAGGTGGATTATAAAAGCTCTCATTTTGAAATATCACTTATTACGTATCAGTGATTCAACTAGTGATCACATTTTCAATTGTGTTCGTAGTATTGCCTGTTGTACAAAGAAATATTTGTCAATAGCTGTACAAAAGTCAGTATGATGTACCAGTTAATTAAACAAGCTGAGATCATACTCAGCCATAGCGTGGCCACAATAACGACCTACATTAGCTTTAATTCTAGCCGATGCTTCTTTGCATTTCCGCATCGTCAGTGCTTATGTTCCAATATATTCTTTATGCCAAATCGACCATTATGTTGCGCTTAGGGCGGGCCTGTCTAATCGTATGTCAATCAAGGAAGTTGCAATGCATAACTCGGTGTTATAAGGTGTTTCAGTTATTCTTTGGTTAAATTTACCAAACCATTGCCTCATAGAGTTGACAGTGCTACGATTTGTGTGCTCTCCCTGCACATCTGCGCGATTTCGACGCTGTCGTAAGTTTGTCATTCATATGAAGAGGAGCCAGACACCACTGTCTGTTTCGACTGCTCTGTAAGGTCATGTGGCCTCAGGTGGCAGATATCGATTACCTCCAGTCCTGTTTTCTATTGGTGAAACCTTAAACAGTCAGTTCCCATGAGCTGGTGAAGACCTTGAAGAGACCATTTTTGGTGCGTGATTGGCAGGATCCCCCATGAATACCAGGCCCTGTGATAGAGGTCTATGCTTGGCATGACAGTACAGTGTGGAGACTGTGCCATGGCTGTAGTCATCTGCAAGCATGGTCAAGATTATAAAACCAAAACACAATGCATAGCACAACGTCCGCGTGGGCATATAATTATATTAATGTAATTGTCTTGCCATGGTGACTGTACGTTCCTACAACTGAGCTGTAAGACCGGCATTCATTAATGCAAACGTCAGCCGGTTTTACTTTTCGATCATCCTGAACTTCGTTTAATTATTTTTGCGGTCATGGTATTGTTCACATGTTTTCATGTCTCTAATCATGTTTTTGATTTTTTTAAATCTTCAGTTGATTTCAGCTGTGAACTGTTTTGAGCAGTCCACCATGTGACTGGCTGCCACATGGTTCAGACCCAATATAACATAAGCCCAAATGAATGAGCCATTCAGCCGTCGTCCGTGGGACTCCTGGGTCAGTTTTTAGAAAATGAGGGGGCGGGGCCTGTGGCTTGTGTCAGAGGGTCGCGATAAATTTGCTTCTGCACCCTCTCAGATTTCTGCCGTGTCAGAAACCGTCTTCCTCTCTGGCCTCAGTAGTGAGCGTGAAGGATTCCACTGCCCAGTCTGCTGTCCACTTCTGCCAGTAGTTTATCTGAATCAAAGATGAAATGACAACTTTTTTTCCATTTAATACCTAAAAGAGGATGGTCGCAGGAGTGAGTGTGTGAGTGAGAGTGTGACTGACTGACTGACTGTGTGTGAGTGAGAGTGTGAGAGTGTTTGAGCTAGAGAACAAGAGAGATTGATTGGAAGACATGGGTGTGATGATGAGGTGTGCTGGTATAACTCATAGTTATGAATGAGGATGGATGTAATGATCAATCTCAGGAAGATAACGGGCGAATGGTTTGTTGTGTGTTTAACTTCAATTACAAATTTCAAAATTACAAAGGGTAGTAACAGAATTACTAGCCTTGACTAAGACACAGACCAAAATACCTGCTTGGTTTTGAATGTGGGCTGTGCCAGTGCTTACTATGCTGACTAGCGCCTGCCCAGCTAACGCAGAATGTTCTCACAATGTTACTGGAATGTTCTCTCAATGTTATAACATTGGCACTACGCGGCAGCAACATTGTGAGAACGCTTTATGTTGGCAGGGCGATTGGCGCAAGCTTCACTCAGGGAAGGAAGGGCTGGGTTTTTACTGCATTTCATTGTGCCAGCAACCCTCAACCCAACATAGTCAATCAGCTGCCTGGCAGTCTGCCCGTTGGGTGGCACACGAAATGTCCTCCTTTGACTAATGTCTGTGTGAGCCTGATTTGTGGACTGTGGTGTAATGAGAGGCGATGGCTGACGTCACGTGCTTCTGACGAGAGCGCGTGCTTGTCGGCGCCCGACGAGGACAAAGATTGGGCATTCCGAATTGATGGAAAATGTGATGAAGCGGGGGAGGAATCTGAATAATTTATGGCTCAAGAGGAAGAATATTGTAATTTTGCTGAACTCTAATTAGGTGCCATTGAGCCTTTCGGCTCTGGGTGTGTTCTGTAACTACGGACGCGACACCAGGTCCCTCCATTAGCACACAGTCTCATCATTTCAAAAATCAAAGAGAAGTGTCTGTTTCTCTGGAGCATCGTTGCTATCTCAGTCCCACAGGGTTGCCAGCTTTGTGGTTTTCATCCCAAATTGGGCTACTTTTTAGACTTAGCTGTGGGTAGAAAATGACTTGCCCCTGTGCGTCACATTGTTTTTTTTTTTGGGCTGCTATTTAGCAAATGCTTGGTCGCGGCTAAGGCGAGCTCTCTTAGACTCTCAGTGGTTATGATACTTGCGCCATCGCTGCCTCCCCCCATCCAATTTGGCCTACCGTCGCCCAGTTTTTTCTTTAGGCCTGCAATTTTTTTCTAGACCTGGCAAACCTGACCTGTCATAATGGGGGGGTGGGGGGGGGGCGGGGTTTGTACGCTGACCTGGGACACTTGCCATTAAAGCAATCAAAATGTAGCAGAGAATGAGTAGTGCGGCCTGTAGGGTATTTAGGCCTGAGCTGGTCAATGCCATATATGCTCAACACATGATTCCACGGAGCACAGGTAATAGTACAGTTGTATCTGGTTTCAGTTATGTCCCCAGTCCTAATTCCACATGCAGGCCACAAACTAAGATTGTGTGACCTGTTGGTGTTCTGCTCTTCTAAACGCATTGTAGGTTTACTGGAGCCTTCAGTAATCTCACTGTGAGGAACTGTAGATGTCTCATCGAATGGAAGAGGAACACTGACTTGCTTACGCATCGCCCTGCAGTGGTTTTGCATTGCAAACATTTGATGCCACTAAAGAGTAGATAGGCAAATTTTAGTGAAAATGCATCCTTGTTAATTGAATGTGCACCCACCCCCTATGCTCCTGCTCTTCCCCTCCCTGTGCTCCCCCCCCCCCCCCATGTAGATGTACGCCTGGGAGATTTCGGATCAGCTGCTCCAGCTGAAGCAGGACGTGGAGTCCTGCTACTTCGCGGCCCAGACGATGAAGATGAAGATCCAGACCTCGTTCTATGAACTTCCTGCCGACACTCACGTGTCCTTGCGTGACTCGCTGCTCTCTCACATTGAGAACCTCAAAGACCTCTCCCCCATCATCGTCACCCAGGTAACAGGCCACACCCATGTGCCGTTGATGTCTAACAGCTTCTAAACTTTAAAGGAGTGATGTATTCTATACACAACTAGGTGTTATGGGTCCTTTCCCACTTCATTGGGCATTTCAGAAAGAACTGAAGGTCACAAGAGACACCATCACTCTGTGCTCTCACACACTGCCAGAAAAAGGCTTCTGAATCTGCAAGGAAACTCACAAATTTTTTACAGACACTTGTCATGCCCCTTTGCACCCCAGAAATCTCCATGTTGGGTCATTTTGGAGGGAGATTTGAAATGCGTGACTTGTGTGTTGATTTGTGATTTTACATGGCTGGAGCAGTGTTCTGCTTTCTTACCGCTGATAAATATGCGCAACGTAAATGTTTCTTCTGCAAATGTGTGAACGCACGGTCGGACGTCTTGTGCAATTGCAGAAATGTGAAACATGTTTGCAACCAGTCCGTCCTTTGCAAGATACAGATGTTAATTATAATAAACTCCCAATTGTGTGGCCTATTTCTGGAGCAGATTTTGCTCAAATGGATGATGAATGAGTAAAATTCAGTTGGCATGGCAATAAAATGCATAACATGAAGGTAAAATATGAAAAAAGAACCTCGGGGATACGAAGGAAGGTGATGTCAAAATAGAATTTTAAGATTCAAATCCCGTCCTCAATGGCAGTTTTGCCACTTCTGTTGACTTGTCTTTTTGCATAGACTGTGAATGAACAGTCAACCTCCACATTTAAAAAACGGTACCAGCAGCTACATGTCCGTGCATTACTCCTGTGCTGCACAGCACTTCAGATGTAAAGAAGCGTGTGTGTTTTTTAGGTTTATTCTGCAGTGCATTTGTGGACTTTGTGGAAGATTGTCGTGAAGCAGAAATAAGCATGTAAATTAACATTGACGTTCTTGCCCTTTCTCCAGCTTGCTCTGGCAATAGCAGATCTTGCCCTGCAGATGGCCTCGTGGAAGGGCTGTGTTCACACACTTATTGAGAAGTAAGTTCCTCTTCGTTCACCGTTTGCTTTTAATGTTTCCTTAATGGTTGTATTGAGTAAAAATGTCCCCTTGTAAGGAACTGTGAAACAGCGGCTGGTGACACAGTGCTGTCAGGATGCAGCTTGAGCTCCTGATTTAGACACCACTTAGACGGGTGTCTAATGTACTTTTGTGACTGTACTTTTAAAAATTTAAGTTTAACATTAATAAATGGAAGATGGCTGAAGTGATTTCTCATGCATGGTAAAATGACCCCCCCCCTCCTGTACGTGTGCAGATACAGTAACGAGGTGACGTCGATGACATTCCTGATCGAGATCCTGACCGTGCTGCCCGAGGAGGTCCACAGCCGCTCCCTGCGGATCGGAGCCAATCGGCGCACGGAGATCATTGAGGACCTGGCCTACTACTCCAGCACCGTCATCACGCTGCTGGTGCGGGACCCTGCGCTCAGCCCGTCTGCTCTAACCCACTTCCCAAACCCGCCACGCTATTTATAACCGGGGTCCCCCACCCCTGCCCGCGCCCTGAATTAATCAGAGCGGCCCCACCCGGGGGGGAACCAATCACGCGAGCGAGATGAGTGGCTTACCCGCACGTTTCAAACGCGCTGTCTGTGCAGGAGTGTTCAGTCCAGCGTAGGGTTTGTGGAATGTGATTCATAGGCGTTAAGGGTTGGCTGTGGTAGACGTTAATGGACGATGTGTTGTTTGTTTTTAGTCACTGTGCTTTTATGTACATTAGCCAGTTACATGTTTTAATTGGGGAGCAGGGAGGAGAAACATGGCTGAAGGAGTCCTTCTTGTTTTTCCTCATTTGTTTTGTGTGATTTCATTATTTTTTTGTAAAAAAATCAGTCTTGTTCTTGAGTACCTTCTTAATCTTTTCTAATTAAAATGAGTTTAAATCAGTTTGGAAAAAACTGATTGGGGCTGTCAAAAAAAGTTTTAAGTCGCTCTGGACGAGAACATCTGCTGAATGCCCGTAATGTACTGTTCATTTCGACCCTGGTCCGGGAGCGGCTGACTGCTGTCCTAAATGAGCCGGCATGTCTTCCCTCCCCCGGCCTCTTGTGTTTATAGAGCTTTACCTACAGGCTTCATCAGCCTTGTTCATGAGGCCTCGTGCACCATGTCTGTGGTACCTGCATTAAAAGAGCTGCATGCGGCTGGCATTGTGGGAACTGTGTACAGTGTGCGTACAGGGCCCAGGCTAGGATAGACAAGTAAACGAGGCAGATGGGTCAAAGTGAAAGAGGAAGTGAAAGTCCTCTGTGGTGTAGGAAGTGCCACTCGCTCACCACCACTCTCCCCATCGCTCTCTCTCCCCGCCACTCTCTGACTGACTCTCTCTCCCCCCCCCGCTCGCTCACTGACTCTCTCCCCCCCTGCTCGCTCTCTGCCCCTCTCTCTCTCCCCCGCTCGCTCACTGCCCCTCTCTGACTGCCCCTCTCTCCCTCCAGCTCTCCTGCGTGGAGAAGACGGGCAGTGACGAGAAGATGCTGATCAAGGTGTTCCGCTGCCTGGGCAGCTGGTTCAACCTGGGCGTGCTGGACAGCAACTTCATGGCCAACAACCAGCTCCTCATCGTCCTCTTCCAAGTGCTGGTGAGTCCTCTCTCCCCCACCACCCCCACACCCCCGCAGGTCCCTGAGCGACGGGCTGCGGGCCGTGCTGAGTCATAAGTGTGTAAATATGCGCTGTAACCCAACGGCGCCCCCTACTGACCGCCTTTGGCGTCTGCGCCCGCAGCAGCGGGACGAGACGTCCACCAACCTGCACGAGGCGGCGTCGGACTCCGTGTGCTCCGCCCTGTACGCCATCGAGAACGTGGACGCCAACGTGGCGCTGGCCATGCAGCTGTTCCAGGGCGTGCTGACGCTGGAGACGGCCTACCACATGGCCGTGGCCCGCGAGGACCTGGACAAGTGAGCGCCGAGCCCGTTAGCCTCAGAAGAGCACACGCGCGAAGCCCCCGCAACTTTATTTATAAAGGGGAAATCACACACAGACACCGGCTCTCTTTTTCAGTGGAGCCCTGTGCAACAACTCCACTGGACATGTATTTATGTGGAGCGTTGGTTAAAATGTCATCAATAAGGGTAGATTTAGATTTATATGGGTAGAAAGTGATTAATTGGCTTAAACCCCAGATCAATACAGGTAGACTTTAAACAATCGGAGGATGGGGACAAACAATTATGGTTAAGATCTCCCAAAATAACCCCCTCAGAGGATAGGAAGGGAGCTAGCAGTTCTGCTGTAGCATCCATGACATTAGCAGCTGCAGAAGGTGGGCGATGGACTGCTGCCACATAGAGGCTGACGTTAGGACGTTAGGAGTTCTGTTTTAGCAACTAGCAGTTCAAACTGCTTTGGAACAGAAACACTAGGTTATTTTTTAATCATTTTAAATTATTGTTTGTTCTTGCTGGTTACACTGCGAGTGATGACATCACGGCCCTCCTCCGTGTCCCCCCCCTTCCCCCAGGGTGTTGAATTACTGCAGGATCTTCACGGAGCTGTGCGAGACCTTCCTGGAGACGATCGTGCGCAGTCCCGGGCAGGGGATGGGCGACCTGCGTACGCTGGAGCTCCTGCTGATCTGCGCGGGGCACCCCCAATATGAGGTGAGGCGCGGGGCACCCCCAATATGAGGTGAGGCGCGGGGCCCACTTCCCGCCCCAGCCGCTGGGATTACTCTCTCTCCTCACCCCCCCCCCTCCCCCCAAACCTGCCGCACCTACGTCACATTCTGTGGCTCTTTTGAAGTGGGTTTAGTGGCCTGACGAGTCTGTGTGTTGGCTGGACGTGAAGCTTTCATACTTTCGACTGGAGTAGCTGGCTGTTTTCCACCATCAAAGCCCGATGACAAGGAAATATGACCATCTGCAGATCTTCCGCAGATCTGCTGTCCTGTAGGTTTTCTCTCCAACCCTGTGGAAGCACACCTCATTCAACAGCTAGAGATGTCGCTGGGTTGCTGATTGGTGGAGTCAGGTGTGGCAGTTTGAAATGAGCTGAAATCCTAGAGGAGGGTAGCTCTGCAGGAGCAGTCCTGTTGTAAAGCAGCATTAGTGACACCTCCTTCTGCGCGCAGGTTGTGGAGATCTCCTTTAATTTCTGGTACCGGCTTGGCGAGCACCTGTACAAGACCAACGACGCTGTCCTGCACAGCATCTTCAGGCCTTACATACAGAGGCTGCTGCATGGGCTGGCCCGGCACTGCCAGCTGGACCCCGATCACGTGAGACCCTAACCACACACACACACACACATGCACGCACGTATACGCACCCACGCACACACATGCATGCGTGCATGCACATACATACACACGCACACGCACGTATACACACGCACACATATGCATGCACACACACACGCACGCACGTATACACACACACACACACACACATGCGCACTGTCTTTGTATTTGTCTTTTTAATCTTTGACTGCTGCTCTGCGTTTTACGGTTTTGTTTACTGTGCTTTTATTTTGTCCCGTGCAGGAGGGAATTCCAGAAGACACAGACGATTTCGGAGAGTTCCGGATGAGGGTCTCAGACCTGGTGAAGGACGTGATTTTCCTCGTGGGGTCCATGGAGTGCTTTTCCCAGGTACTGGAGCTCATCTTCCTCAGTCTGGAGCTCAGCTTCCTCAGTCTGTAGCTCAGCTTCCTCAGTCTGGAGCTCAGCTCCCTCAGTCTGTAGCTCCGCTCCCTCAGTCTGTAGCTCAGCTCCCTCAGTCTGTAGCCAAGCTTCCTCAGTCTGTAGCCAAGCTTCCTCAGTCTGGAGCTCAGCTTCCTCAGTCTGTAGCTCAGCTTCCTCAGTCTGTAGCTCAGCTTCCTCAGTCTGTAGCTCATCTTCCTCAGTCTGGAGCTCAGCTCCCTCAGTCTGTAGCTCAGCTTCCTCAGTCTGTAGCTCAGCTTCCTCAGTCTGGAGCTCAGCTTCCTCAGTCTGTAGCTCAGCTTCCTCAGTCTGTAGCTCAGCTTCCTCAGTCTGTAGCTCAGCTTCCTCAGTCTGGAGCTCAGCTCCCTCAGTCTGTAGCTCAGCTTCCTCAGTCTGTAGCTCAGCTTCCTCAGTCTGGAGCTCAGCTCCCTCAGTCTGTAGCTCAGCTCCCTCAGTCTGTAGCTCAGCTTCCTCAGTCTGTAGCTCAGCTTCCTCAGTCTGGAGCTCAGCTCCCTCAGTCTGTAGCTCAGCTCCCTCAGTCTGTAGCTCAGCTTCCTCAGTCTGTAGCTCAGCTCCCTCAGTCTGGAGCTCAGCTTCCTCAGTCTGGAGCTCAGCTTCCTCAGTCTGGAGCTCAGCTTCCTCAGTCTGTAGCTCAGCTTCCTCAGTCTGTAGCTCAGCTTCCTCAGTCTGGAGCTCAGCTTCCTCAGTCTGTAGCTCAGCTTCCTCAGTCTACTCTCTGACTGGCCATGGCAGACTCGGCAGGGAGCGTTTTCCCAGTCGGATACCAATGGTCTGCCTTGTGTCTGTCAAGTCTACCAAGTGTCGACCAAGTCTATTTAAGTGCCAACCCAGTTTCTGCCAAGTGTGTGGAAACTATTTACCAAGTCTACCAAGTGTCTAGCAAAAAATCTACCAAGTATATGAAGTGTCTAACCAAGTATCTAGGTGTATTGTACCAGTTGTGTGCCGGTGATGCCCCTGTTGTTGTTGGTATAATGTGCCCGATGTCTCCCAGCTGTACTCCACTCTGAAAGAGGGCAACCCGCCCTGGGAGGTGACCGAAGCTGTGCTCTTCATCATGGCCGCCATCGCCAAGAGCGTAGACCCGTGAGTAGAGACCTTACTGTGCATTTCCTGTGTCGTTACCATGCGCTTCCTGTGCCGTTACTAAGTGTGGCTGCCGTCTCCATGCAGTAAGTGCTCAACATTTGAATGGCTGTGCTGGTGTGTGACATGCTAACCCCCCCCCCCCTTCCCGCAGTGATAATAACCCCACCCTGACGGAGGTGCTGGAGCAGGTGGTCCTGCTGCCGCAGACGGTCCACATCGCCGTGCGGTACACCAGCATCGAGCTGGTGGGGGAGATGAGCGAGGTGGTGGACCGCAATCCCCGCTTCTTAGGTACGCCCCCGCCCCACGCCTACGCCCGCCCGAGCAGTGGAGGGTGTAAAATTTAACTGCAGGGGGGTTTGTGTTACTGCTGGGTGTCTCTTCCTGCCTAACCCTTTGAAGAATAGGTTGTAAGTAAGATAAATCAGGGTTCTAGAACTCGATTGCTTTCAATTACCAGTAGTGATTGTGACATCAGCATTAGAATGTTCAGTTAAGAACGTTTTACTCACATATTTGTGATGTCACACCGTAAGGGGTTAAGTAACGGGTGCCGGGGAGGTGGGTGGGTCCTGCAGTGCGCTGTGGAATCTGGGCTGTGCCAGTGCAGACTGGGGCAGATTGGGGCTGGCAGCAGGGCCAGTGACTTGGCCGTTGCCCAGGGGGGCAGAGGGTTTTTGGATGGCTCTGTGTGTGAAGACCTTCTGTGACCGGTTGTGGCCTCTCTCCCTGTTTACTGTGACTGTGGGAATGAGCTGTAGAGACCGCAGTGACCCTGACACTTCCTTTGACTCCCAGTGACAGTGAGTGAGTGTGTGGGAGGTTCATGCCGAGATCCCATTATATATCAGCTGAGGGTCCAGGGAAGTAGCTGCATTTGCTACACGGTATTTTACTACATGTCTATGCTGTACTGTAACGGCTCTCTTTGTGTGTGTGTGTGTGTGTGTGTGTGTATATGTGTGTGTGTATGTGTGTGTGTGTGTGTGTGTGTATATGTGTGTGTGCGTGTGTGCGTGTGTGCGTGTGTGCGTGTGTGCGTGTGTGTGTGTATATGTGTGTGTGTATATGTGTGTGTGTATATGTGTGTGTGTGTGTGTGTGTGTATATATGTGTGTTTTATAGTATTGTGTGTGTGTGTGTGTGTATATGTGTGTGTGTGTATATATGTGTGTGTATATGTGTGTGTGTGTTTGTATATATGTGTGTGTGTATATGTGTGTGTGTGTATATGTGTGGGTGTGGCGTGTGTGTGTGTGTATACGTGTGTGTGTTATATGTGTGTGTGTGTGTGTGTGTGTGTGTGTATTGTGTGTGTGTTTGTCTGTGTGTGTGTGTGTGTGTGTGTGTGTGTATATTGTGTGTGTGTGTGTGTGTATATTGTGTGTGTGTGTGCGTTGTGTGTGTGTGTGTGTGTGTGTGTATTGTATATGTGTGTGTGTATATATGTGTGTATATGTGTGTGTATGTGTGTGTATATGTGTGTGTGTGTGTGTGTGTGTGTGTGTGTGTGTGTGTATATGTGTGTGTGTGTGTGTGTGTGTGTGTGTGTGTGTGTGTGTATATGTGTGTGTGCGTTCCCCACAGACCCCGTGCTGAATTACCTGATGAAGGGCTTGAGGGAGAAGCCGCTGGCCTCGGTGGCTGCCAAGGCCATCCACAACATCTGCTCGGTGTGCCGGGACCACATGGCGCAGCACTTCCAGGGCCTCCTGGACATCGCCCGCGCGCTCGACTCCTTCGCCCTGTCCACCGAGGCCGCCGTCGGCCTCCTCAAAGGTAGGGGGCGCCCCAGGCTCGGCATCAGAGTGAGGCAGAATAAGAAATGGATCACTAGATCTGCCTCTCCAAATGTCAAGCCTTAACTGAGCTCCTTTGCTTCGCTGCTAACACTTAAAAACGTATTTTTTAAAAGCAATTTTGTTTGTTTTTTTTTTTGTCATCGAGTAGGAATTGGGATTTGACCTGCAGTCGTTGTCGCTAAAGCGTGTTGCATGTGGTGCCCGATCAGCAGGGTGTGGCTGTGTAATGGCACAGCAGGGTGTGGCTGTGTAATGGCACAGCAGGGTGTGGCTGTGTAATGGCACAGCAGGGTATGGCTGTGTAATGGCACAGCAGGGTATGGCTGTGTAATGGCACAGCAGGGTATGGCTGTGTAATGGCACAGCAGGGTGTGGCTGTGTAATGGCACAGCAGGGTGTGGCTGTGTAATGGCACAGCAGGGTATGGCTGTGTAATGGCACAGCAGGGTATGGCTGTGTAATGGCACAGCAGGGTATGGCTGTGTAATGGCACAGCAGGGTGTGGCTGTGTAATGGCACAGCAGGGTGTGGCTGTGTAATGGCACAGCAGGGTATGGCTGTGTAATGGCACAGCAGGGTATGGCTGTGTAATGGCACAGCAGGGTATGGCTGTGTAATGGCACAGCAGGGTGTGGCTGTGTAATGGCACAGCAGGGTGTGGCTGTGTAATGGCAGTGTGCAGAGTCTGAATTGTGCTTTTCGCCTCATTAACTCTGATATTTTTCCCGGTTTCCCTCTCCGCTCAGGCACTGCTTTAGTTCTTGCCCGGCTGCCGCTGGAGAAGATCGCCGAATGTTTGAGTGACCTGTGCGCAGTGCAAGTCCTGGCCCTCAAAAAGGTGGGTGCCCCCCGATGAGCGCCATCGTGTGACCCCTGTAATCGTGCCGGTACCTCCTCGAAATCTGAAATTTTATTGCCTGCGTGTTGAACTTCCTGTTTCCTGTCCGCAGCTTCTCTCCCAAGAGCCTAGCAATGGCAAATCATCTGACCCCACGGTGTGGCTGGACAGGCTGGCGGTCATCTTCAGGTAGGCCACCCGCTTCGCTCTGAAGTGTTTCTGACACTTTGTTTTACTCAAATAAAGCACTTCAAAAGTGTGGAATTTGAGTCGACAGGAATCGCTGGAGGCTTGTACCTTTGCTGAGGTATCATGTACAGCAAATTCCCCTTCCTTGGCTCAGTAAAATGTGCTTCCAGAGTATTTGGTCAGACCCAGACCAGAGGGAGGCTGTTTCAGACAGGATCAGCTTTTGTCTGTTTGCTGCTTGTGTAGTGCAGTGAATGAGTAACGGGGCTTGGAACTCAGAGGGGTTGCGGGTTTGATTCTCTGCTGGGCTGCTTCCGTCATACCCAGGAGAAATGCGCTTGGTCACAGTTACGTTGGTAAACTTCCAGCTGTCTAAACACAGATAAAAGCGCTTGCGAAAGATGTGGAATGTAATGCTTTTTTCTTTTTCCTTTTCTTTTCCAGACACACAAACCCTATAGTAGAGAACGGCCAGACGCATCCCTGTCAGAAAGTCATACAGGAAGTAAGCTGGTGTCTTTCTGCTTGATTCTGCGTATTGTAGAATAATAATGTTAATAATAAAACTTTTTTTTAGCACCATAGGATATTTGCAGCCCAGAATACTTAACACAGGGATGTCCAATCTTATCCAAAATGGCTGGTGTGGGTGCAGGTTTTTGTTTTAGACTCTAATACACCTTATGCTACTTATCGATTGAAGACCACACTTGGTTAAATTGGTGTAACCCTGCGCCCACACTGGCCCTCTGTGGGTAAGTGGATTGGAGGTGGAGGTGTCGTGGGGTGACGGTGAGGATTGGTGGGTGACTGTGGAGGTGGAGCGTGTGGAGGGTGTTAGGGGCTGGCCGTGTCCCCGTGCGAGATTGGCGTGCTGTCGAGAGCTGAATAGCCCAGGTGACGCTCGTGGGCGCTGCTGCGGCTGGTTCGCGTGGCTGTGGCAGGCTCGCTCTGCTGCAGCGCTGGTCACGAGGTACGAGTGTGTGTGTGAGTGTGTGAGTTGTGGTGTGTGGTGTGTGTGGAGTGGTGTGTTGGTGTGAGAGAGTGAGGTGGAGTGAGAGTGAGGTGGAGTGGGTGTGTGGTGTGTGGTGTGGTGTGTGTGTGTGTGGTGTGTGGTGTGAGTGTGAGTGGAGTGTGAGGTGATGTGTGTGGTGTGAGTGTGAGTGTGGTGTGTGTGTGGTGGTGGTGTGGGTGTGTGTGTGTGTGTGTGGTGTGTGTGGTGTGCTAAGCCACCGTGCGAGTCAGATCTGGCGAGTGCGTCGTGGACGCTGATGCCAGGCTGTCGCGATCGTGGTGCGTGCTGCGTGCTGCGGCTGTGCGTGGTGGTGCGGGCGTCCGCTCTGCTGCGCGCTGGTCGTGGTGCGTGAGTGTGTGTGTGGTGTGTGTGTGTGTGTGAGTGTGAGTGTGATGGTGTGTGGTGTGGTGTGAGTGTGAGTGTGTGTGTGTGTGTGTGGTGTGTGCGTGCGTGGTGCGTGGTGTGCGTGTGAGTGTGTGTGAGTGTGTGTAGTGTGAGTGTGAGTGTGTGAGTGTGTGTGTGGTGTGAGTGTAGTGTGGTGTGAGTGTGTGTGTGGTGTGAGTGTGGTGTGTGGTGCGTGCGTGCGTGGTGGTGATGGTGTGTGTGTGTGTGTGTATGTGCGTGCGTGCGTGCGTGCGTGAGGGTGTGTGTGTGTGTGTGTGTGTGTGAGTGTGTGAGTGTGTGTGTGTGTGTGTGTGTGTGTGTGTGTGTGTGTGTGTGTGTGAGTGTGTGTATGTGTGTGTGTTTGTGAGTATGAGTGATTCTGACTCCTCTCTCTTGCTGCCTCTCATTCCCGTCTCACCTATTCCTCTTGCTCCAATTCTTTTTCTCTCCGTTTCATTGCCACTCTGTCTCTCTCTCTCTCCATCTCCCCCCTCTATCCCTCTCAGATGGTGAGTGTGTATCAGGTGTACCCACACTCCTGCTTCCTGTACCTGGGGAGTATCCTGGTGGATGAGTATGGAATGGAGGAGGGCTGCAGACAGGGTCTGCTGGACATGTTACAGGTAAGCCCCCAGAGAGCAACGTCCCCAGTCCTCCTCTCCTCTCAGTGTCGTCTTGTTGTCTTCCACGTTGGCTGATGTGGGTGAACTCCTCCTCCTCCTCCTGCTCTTCCTCTCCAGGCCCTGTGCATGCCGACCTTCCAGCTGTTGGAACAGCCCAACGGACTGCGCAACCACCCCGACACGGTGGACGACCTCTTCAGGCTGGCCACCAGGTGCGCTTTGCTGCTTCGCCTGCGCCGCTCGCTGGTCATGTGACTCTCTGAGCGGGAAAAAGGGCTTTGAGAAACCGCCACTGAATTCCTCAGTAGCAGGCTTCTCCCAGCACTGTTGTATAATTCATAATGAAACGTGCCGTTTTTCTCTGCTCGGTCTGTGTGATTGGTGAAGTGGAGCGCCTTCCTGTACTCTGTATCAGTCTGAATGTTTGGCCATCCGCTCCGGTGTGAACACTGGCCTGACTGTTGGCTTTTGTGTAGCTCTTAAATGGTGCTGATTACAGGGTCTTAAACAGCAGTGTTGTGTTTTCAGTGTTGTGATGGTTGGGATTCTCACTTTCTGTGTCCTCCTCTCCCCTCCCTGTGTGTGTGTGTGTGTGTGTGCGCTTGTGTGTGTGTCTCTCACGCTCAGGTTCATACAGCGGAGTCCTGTCACGCTGCTCTCCAGTCAGATCATCATTCACATCATCCAGTGCGCCATCGCCGCCACCACGCTGGACCACCGGGATGCCAACTGCAGCGTCATGAAGTTCGTGCGTGACCTCATCCACACGGGCATCACCAACGACGTGAGCGCCGCGCGTTTCTCTCTCTCTCTCTCTCTCTCTCTCTCTCTCTCTCTCCTCCCCCTCTCCTCTCTCTCCCTCCCCTCTCCTCTCTCCCTCTCTCCTCTCTCTCTCTCTCCTCTCTCTCCCTCTCTCTCTCTCTCTCTCTCTCTCTCTCTCTCCCTCTCTCTCTCTCTCTCTCACCTCCGTCGTCTTTGTCTTTGAAATCCTCTGTTTATCTGTCTCTCACGCTCACACCCTTTCCTTATCTCTGTAATGTATCTGTAACAGGTGTCGTAGTCCTTCTCCCCAAAGGTTAAATTCATGCCCCTGATTCTAGCAGGGTCGGTTCAGATGGGGTTAAAGGTTAAATTCATGCCCCTGATTCTAGCAGGGTCGGTTCAGATGGGGTTAAAGGTTAAATTCATGCCCCTGATTCTATCAGGGTGAGTTCAGATGGGGTTAAAGGTTAAATTTATGCCCCTGATTCTAGCAGGGTCAGTTCAGATGGGGTTAAAGGTTAAATTCATGCCCCTGATTCTAGCAGGGTGAGTTTCGATGGGGTTAAAGGTTAAATTTATGCCCCTGATTCTAGCAGGGTCGGTTCAGAAGGGGTTAAAGGTTAAATTCATGCCCCTGATTCTGGGTCTCTTGCTGCCTCTGATGTGTACAGTGTAAGTTTTGGAGGGTTAAATGGAGGACACAAAGATGGCGCTGCGCGTGGTGCTCGGGTGACGGTTAGCCTTCTCTCTGCGTCTGGCAGCACGAGGACGACTTTGAGCTGCGGAAGCAGCTGATTGCTCAGGCGATGGGGCAGCACGGGCAGCAGCTGGTCACCCAGCTCATCCACACCTGCTGCTTCTGCCTGCCCCCCTACACCCTGCCCGACGTGGCCGAGGTCGTCTGGGAGATCATGCTCTTCGACCGGCCGGTGAGTCTTAACGCGGCGCCCCCTTCAGGAGGGACCTGGAACTGCACAGAGACCGTCGCCCGGTTGTTAAGTCACGCTGGATAACTGCGTTAGAGTGGCGATCTTCATTCCTGTTCCTGGGCAGCCCGCAGGGTCTGCTGGGTTTATGTTTTTATTTGGCACTTAGTTAATCGATCAATTAAAGCACTAATTGATCGATCGCATGGTTAACCCACCACACCTGGTTTCTTTGGTCTGAACTGGTTGCTGATGTGGAGGTGCAAACACAAGCCAGCAGACCCTGCAGCTCTCCAGGGCCTGGAATGAAGATCAGTATTGCAGAGCGCCAGTAGAGGGCGCTTTACCTGCATAGTTCAGCCTTTCTCAGTGTCTGTGCTGAGCTTTGTGACATTTTGCCTAGTCATGTTGATTTGAGAGATTTGTGAAGGGCTTTTGATGTGGCTTCCGTTCCAGGCAGTTAGTGGAAGGCTTGCATGCGTTCTGAGTTTGTGAGTGTGTGTGTGACACGTGCGCTTGCCTGTCTGGTAAATCTCCGCGGCTGTTTGGCCGTTTTTAGACGTTCTGCCGCTGGCTGGAGAACGCGCTGAAGGGTCTCCCCAAGGAGACGGCGGGCGGGGCCGTGACCGTCACACACAAACAGCTGACCGACTTCCACAAACAGGTCACCAGGTGAGTCACCACCCCCCAGGGCCACGGATCAATCCTGCCGTCTGTGCCGCTGAACTTTGACCTGTTACAGCCCTGCCTGCTGCTGTTATTTATTTAAAAACTTTATCGACTTGCTGCCAAAAAAAGCAGGGAAAAAGGCTTGAGGACACTACACAACACTGTCCTGGGTTGTGAGGGTGGTGGCACCAGCTGTGGATACGTAAGAACTAAGCCTGTTTGCAATGTAAATCTCTTCTATGTTACAACTTGTGCACTACTAAAATAAAACATGTTCCACCACACAGCATAGTAAGAATGTAACCCTACATGTAAACCAAATATTTTTGCAAGCCATTTACCAGGAATAATGGTGTCATTTTCATAACATTTCAATGGCAATACGATTCAAATATATTCAAAAAATGAAATGGGTTGGAAATATGTAAACCCCTTGGTTCGGAGAAAAGGGTGTTTGTTTCCTTAGTATAGCCTATGGGGAAATTGAGAGGTGCTTTATCGGTTGCTGTAGCTTTGGCAATAGAAGCAAGCGGTTACATGCGTTACATATGGAGTTCAGTGGTTGGATCAGTCGACATTGACATGATCTTGTGCGCCTGTCCACTGCTTTATGGCAGGCTTTGCGCCCTGCTAAGTTTTGTACTAAGAACAAATGCTGCAACCAAATTTAGTCAGCTGCTTAATTGTAAACTGACTAGTAGCTTCTAAGCCTGCAGTGTTGCACCTGGAGCAGCCCCACCCCGGGGTCAGAAAGGCACTCGGTGTGGGAAACGGAAACGGGCCTCTGTGACTCTTGCGTCATGTCAGAGCACGTGCCAGCATTCTAGAGTGATGTGAGGTCACTGAACTGATAGCAGTAGTAAATGAGTAAGCAGTGAAAATAACTCTCCCTTAGTGCAGAAGGGTCTGTGTGTGTGGAAACAGTGACGTTTTTGTTCCAGTTCTTCTGACGGCGAGTGTTTTTGTCCCTTGCAGTGCAGAGGAATGCAAGCAGGTCTGTTGGGCAATTCGAGAATTCACCAGGTTGTTCCGATAGCTACGCGTGCACGTTCTACCAGAAGACCAGGTAAGCCCCCGTCGCCCCGGACCATGTCGCCAGGGGGGCACACCCCTTCTGCCTACCGCGTGAGTGTAGACTCAAAACCGGACCTCGTCACGGAGACGTTTCGTGAAGCAGGGTGCATGGCGTTTAATGCAGCAGGCTGGTGGGTTTGCGCGTGACCTTTCCCTGTTCACGTCCATTTTTGAATATGCGATGCAAATCCCTGAGACGGAGCACCTCTCTCGTCCTCCTGTTATGCCATAGGCCTGGTGAAGCTCCTTTTTCAAGCGCAGCTCTCACTTCCATCTCAGAAGGGCAGAAAGTGTTAGGGTTAGGGTTGGAATGCATTTTCTGTATTATAATGTATTTTATGGGAGGTCGAGAACAGGGACAAATGGGTGACATTCTTGCTGACGCATCGGCCAATTGAATCATTCGTTATTTGTACACCAGTTTATTTTAGTGTGTGCGTGCAGTCCTTATTTGATTGGTGGGAGCACAGAGTCGCGCAGCCGCAGTAACCCAGCTGACCTTTGCCCTCTCCGCCTGCAGGACTCTTTTCTTTGCAACGTTGAAAGGTGTGACAGCATTGAGGAACGAGGTGACTGCAAATGAAAAAAAAGGGAACTCCCTCATGAAGGGTGGGTGGGACTCAGCCCTCTGTGGAAAGCCAATGGGACGCGTGGCTGTGTTGGAGAGGTGTGTGAGCGATGGGCACCGAGGTGCTCGGGGAAAAAAAGAGGTCTTTGCGGATCTGGCGCTGCTGTAGCCGCAGCTGGAAAACAGGGGATTGTGGGAAGCCCGATGGCTTTTCCGGAGGACTGAGCTTTTTAATGAACGTTCGCTGATTTGGAGACATGAATTCACCCCAAGTCGGCTGGATTTCTACAAATCAAGGACCCATCGTGAAACGAAAGAAAAAAAAAAACGAAAAAAAAAAACAAAGATGTGCCTGGTAGAAAAATACATAAAGACTTGTGTATGTTTTGAAAATGAAAGAGAATTTATTTTCATGGACTGTCTAAAGAACGACCAAACATGGTTTGCTGTCTGTGCCATTAAAAAGAAAAGAAAAAAAAACAAATAGCAAGTCCATGATATCGGCTTCAAAAATGAAATTTGGAATTGCTAGAAAGGGATGCTGGATGCAGCCCTTTGACCTTTTTAATGATTGGCTGGAGTTTTACCGTTACGCGATTGCCAGAGTAAGCTGCGACTTGGTCGAGTGGACTCTGGCAGGGGTTTTTTTTTTTTTTTTTTCTTTCCTCCTCCTGGCAGTGCATTCTGGGAAGAAGGTGAGAGACCATCATTCATTGGATGGCTGCCCTGGGCCCGAGGAGGTGTGCTAACATACTTCCCCATCTGGTGTTGCAGCCATCTCGTGAACAATAAAATTAAAGTGAGGACAAAACCGCTTGTGTGGAGCTCGTGTTTGGTTTCAGGGCTCGGTCTAAATAGCCTCCATTTTGCTGACTTGTTGCTTCCTGCACATCCTCGGCCTGCTAGAGTAATGTCCCCTCACTGGAGTAGGACCTCCTACATACAGGACAGGGAGGCTGCTCACTGGTGGGTTAATGAATGCCACCTTAGGGTTGCCTTAAAGGCAGGTCTTGGTGAGTAGTGTTTCAGAAAAACTAAAATGATCTCTCTTCGTCTTTATTAGCCAAGTTAGTGGAGAAGCTAGGAAGTGTCACTTCAAAGTAGCGTCTGTTTCATTAGTTAAAGAGTGAAATCCTGCCAGCCCAGCATTGACATGTTGGTCTGTAAAGTTATAATGCCGTGGAATATTAGTGTTGATTATCGTATCTCTCACCCATAGTTTGGATCCTGGACTACTCAACACAGCATTGAAAATGGTCCTTTAAAATGAATTAAATCCAGTATGGCATTACAGCAGGACACAGACAGTGAACACCATGTAAATTTTAAAAAATCTTTAGGAAAATGTTCACAACAATGGTGTTAAATCCTGGTTTTTATGTCACTTAAAAGGGTTGTTGTGTGGTTCTGTGATTGGCCCAGGCCGATTGCAAAGTTGTAGTCATGTGCGGCGCCATCTCACGAAAGGGCAGGTGAGAGAGGGAGGGATGCTGTATCCATGGTTACGGGGCTGTGCTCAGTGGCTGAGAGGAAGAGCCACACCTCTGCACCTGCTCCAGACAACACTGGCATGGACCCCGTCCTAGGAGTGGAACGGGAGTGCGGAAATCAGATGGTAAACCCGGGATGGACCACTGTGGCGTCACCTCACCAGTAAAAAAAAAAAACATAAGAGCATCATCAATCCCAGGGTAGGTGGTGGCAATTAACAGGACAAGGACAGCTGATTGGTGGACATTACTTCCTGGAATGCTACAGGGCACCTGAAGGTACGTCCACGAATCACTGTCTCTGGCGGTCTGTTGGCTTTAGTCAGAGTTATTTCTGATTGGTGGAGCTCCTCTCTTGTTTTCTGTGTGCAGAGTTTTGCTGCAACTGCCCTGTCCTTGTTTTTATACAAGTTCACTGCCGGACAGACTTGGAGGATGTCAGACATGGAAAACCCTGTGCTGGGATTGGTAAGTAAGCCTGGCTTTGGGAGAAGCTGTCGCTGTCACATGACCTGGGTGAAAAATGCTGGGAGATGTATGTTGGTAAGCGCGTTGATGACTACAGGTATCAAGCATTTTGATTGGTTGGCACTTCGGGAAGTGAATAGTTCATTTCTGTCAATCCAGTTAATAGTTTTTTTTCCCCCCCTTCTTTTTAAAAAAAGTCTTATTTGTTAAACGGAATTGAATATTAAAAAGCAGGAAACATTACACCAGTCTGTATTTTATGTGTTCAAAACCAACATTACGATTAGTCTGCGGTGTCAGGCAGGAAAGGCTATGGTTTTACATTAATACCTCATCAATTTATTTCTGTTGCAATACATGGACATCAAGTAGTGTAGCCACTGCAGTAAATCTCTGAATCTCTGGAGGTTGTCTGAGCAGAGTTTCCATCCTCGGAAAGGGAAGCCCACTGTAGGAAATCTTGATTGTAATTACATGACTATTGGTATATGCTGTATGTGAATGTTTACTGGCAGAATGTTTTTTTTAAGTGAGGATTGCAAAATTTTGTTACATGCTTTAGGCCTGATCCTGGCTTGAGGAGCCTATGTGTTTTTTACACACACACAGCATCATGTAAACTTTAATGGTCAACATGTTAAACTGGATTCAGTAATAAGACCCGACCTTCCTTACGATATAATCCCTATAAAAAAATTCCTGCTTGGTTTACTATACTTAATCGATTACATAATTAAGTATCGCTTTCTCTACAATTTGAAATAGATAATTATAATATGTGTTTAACAAAGTCTCTAGTTGGTTCAGTTGCAATAGTAGGAATAATGGAAATGAAAACTACCAACATTTATTATTATTATTATTATTATTATTATTATTCGCGTCCGGAAAACCATGTCGACAGTTATAAAGTTTGGGTCGTTGCAAAATTGATTTGTGCGATTCCTACATTCATGCTACTGGAAGTCTCTTGCCCAAGTTGCATTTTGACTGCACGCATGTTATTTTTGGCTTACTTATTATATAGTTCTCTGTAATCAAGGTATCAAGTTGCGTTTTGCGGGTGGTAGTAGTCCGTGTTTGCTGTAGACTGTATATGTAGTTCAGTAAATTCGAGGCACGGTTGTTTATAACTTAGGATATCTGTGTTACTGGAATAGAAGAACGATGTCTGGGAGCAATCTACTCACCGTACTGTCCGTACGTCCGTCCAGGGGACTAGTGGATGAAAAGTTTCAAGTGGTTGTGGAGAATTTGTTCCCGGGACAAGAAGTCACTCTGCACTCGCAAATGCGCTCTGACGACGACGACGTCTGGCATGCTTATGGACATTACGTCAGCGATGATGAAGGAACCGTCAAAGGTTTTTAACGGATTTTTCAGCCTTATAGCCCTTGCACATTATGTGCGGTTGCGCAGTATTTTTCCCAGCTGTTTTTTATTAACCCAGAGTTAATTGGTTATGCGAATGTGTTACTTCTCGGTATCAAATTCCGCTCTTTCGAACTTGAATAAGTGGCAAGCACTCGCTTGTTTACCGTATGCAACTTGTTAGTACTAGAACACTGCTTGTTTCGATGTTCAGTACGTGGGACAACTGCGCCAGATAAAGTCATGTTTGTTCGTAGTTGCAGAGCATGTGTGTGTTGGAGGGTCATACGAGGGAACGGAGCCTATGGGTCTGCTGTGGAGCATGAAGCCGGTACCTGGGAGTAGAACAGAAGTCAGGTAAGCTCACCCACCTGTAATGTGCGCCGACATCAGTGTTGTTTTCGTCATCTAAAATAAGAATAAGAGTAAGAATTCATTTTGCATTTTAAATGAGGAAAATAGGACAAAACAAAAACACACCCTGACGATTTTTGTTGCACATATATTAGTATATATATATATATATTACAACCAAGGCTTGACATTAACTCCAGCCAGGGGCCAAATGCGCGTAGAATTCGGCAGTGGCATGTAAGTCGTTTGTTCTTTCTAGTTTCTTTGGCCGATTGTAGTTTACAAAAAGCGTCTGGAATGGTTCAGTCTATTCGCGGTGGTAGGCCTCCTATGGGATAGCTACAACAACTCCACTGATCTCGCGTCTTCTCAGTAGGAGAAAGTGAACTCGGCCGAAATCAAACATCCGGTCATGGCGCGTTTACAAAAGTGTGCATAACCTTTCTCGCTGCGGCTTCAAAATGTTCGTTTTGTGAAACTACGACAGGGGAGGGCACAGATTCAGACTGCAGCACCAAACACAGACGATAACAACGGGTTGGTAAAATAGCGTGAACTTCGACCACGGACAGTTCTGTGAATTGGACAGATGGACATCCACGATTTTAAGGTCGCTTTAGTTTATGTAGCGCTGCAAAAAAAGAAAAGAAGAAAGTTTAATTGTAGCAGTGTTCGGTTTACCTGTGCCATACAGTGCGTAAACCGGGACAGGTGCGTATGTAGTTATTGCCACACAGGTGTAGTTATTGCCACATCGCCAAGACTGGTCCTTTCAGATTGTAATTTAAAAATAAAGTAAAAAAAAAAAAAAATACATCAACAGAGCTTCAAATTTGACATTATTAAATGAATATAAGCACATTATTAACATAATGCTCAGTACCACCAGGTATAGCCAAGTATACTCTGCTGCGACAGACAATTCCTAGACAATTAATAAAATACTTATTTGCAATGCAAAACCGCATGTTTTATCAACTTCATGTAAAAAAAATAGTGGGAGAATATTAAACGGGAAAGATCACGCACACACACATGCAGTTTACTTCGGTTGGATCGCTCTAATTGCTCCTGTTCAAATAAAAAAAAAACAAAAAAAAACCGTTATGCCAAAACAAACAAGCCCAGGCGTGTCCTTTGAAGCATCGGATGCGTTCTGAACGCTCTTCAGGCTGCGGAAGACGGACGTCAGCCAGCCGATGGTGGTGCACATCTCTGTGTACCGCGGGCACATCAGCCAGGGGTTCGGCGAGGCCGGGGCCGTGGCGCGTGTGGTCGCGGAGCGCTGGTACATGGCTCCCGGAGTCCGCCGGCTGGACGTCACGGAGGGCAAGGTCAGAGGGACGCTCTTCCTGCCGCCAGGTAATTAGAACACTCCTGCGCCACATCTGATCACCTGTGTGTGTGTGTGTGTGTGTGTGTGTGTCCTTGTATTTGTGTGTGCATGTGCATGTCTGTACTGTATTTGTGTTTGTGTGTATGCACGCGCACCAGACAGGTAAAGGTGTTGTTCTCTCTGAGGTCCTGGACCCTTCCCTGCAATCCTGGACATGTGGGGAGGGGGTGGGGGGTTGGTGGAGTACCGCTCTGCCCTGCTGGCATCCCATGGGTATGTTTCTCTGGCGCTGGACTACATGTCACATAAGACCATGGCAGACCTCTCTGTAGAGGTTGGAAACCAGTACTTTGAGGTACGTGTGAATTATTTATTTTTTAAATTTAAGCCTTATCCAAGTTCCTGCTCTGTGTCTTATCTCGAGCCATGGCTAGCCAAGCACTTTGAATCTCCCTAGGGCAGCGAACAGGCCAGGACAAATGATTAATTCAGTCCCCACCAACATGCATGAATGTGTGTTTTTACACGTGTGTGCGCGTGCGTGCGTGTAAGCGCCTGACTGGAGGATAATGTGTGTGGAAATGTTTGTGGGCCAGGCTGCGTTCGCCATCCTGACGGAGCATCCCCAGGTGTGCCGCGACCGGGTCGCCATGTATGGGCTGTCTTTCGGCACCTCGGTCGCCCTGGCGATGGCCGTGTACTCGTCCGTGGTGCAGGTGAGAACATTCTCACACAGGTGGATGACAACAACAACAACGTTTAATGTTCTTCTGGGGTTCAAACGCGACCATATGTATTTTAATTGCGTTTATTTTGGCTTTTGTGAATGGGATTTGGTAAAACATTTTAAAGGTTTTTAAAAAAATGTATTTAAAAGTCAATTTTATTATTATTTTCCCGCACGGCACACCTGAACTCACCTAACGGCCACATTGGTGTGTAGCAAACAGGGTGTAATCTCACCTGTTCTCTCTCTGTTCCCAGCCCAGGTGTCTGGTGTGTGTGAATGGAAGCCATGTGCAGCAGGAGTGGGGATCTCTCAATGACATCCTTAAAGAGTTGGCAAAGTGAGTGTCGCCCTGCACGGCAAACTTAGCCGCTGCATACTTTTCATTCATTCATTCATTCATTCATTCATTCATTCATTCATTCGTCGCCAGAAACGTCCACAAAACTCGTTACGATGAGGAGCAGCGAGTGATCTGGCGTGACCTTCTCCTGCCCATACCCTCCGACCCCAGCCAGAAGGTGGCTGTGAGTGAAAAAACTAACGTTTTTTATGCACAGGGAAGCTCTCCTTTCACATTCTGCCCGTTCCGATTGGCTTGTGAGTGTTGTGCTGTGGACCACAGACGGTTGTTTTGCTCCTCAGATGGGGAACTTGCAGTGTCCTCTACTGTTAATCGTGGGTGAAGATGATCAGAACTGGCCAACTCTGGAGTCAGCCAAAGATGTGAGTCTGTCTGTACTGCTGGCTGTCGTGTCTCTACTGCCGCCTGTACCGCTGTTCGTACTGTTTTCTGTACCACTGTCTGTATTGCTGTCAGTACCTCTGTCTATACTGCTGTCTGTATTGCTGTCTGTACTGCTGTCTGGCCTCATTACTTAATTGATAAACCTGCAATGGAAACCACAAAAAAAAACTCACGCGCACACACACTCTCACACACACACACACGCTCTCTCACACACACACACGCTCAGAAACACACAGGTAAAATAGTGCATTTCAGGCCTGTTTATTTAGTTCCCCAGTGGTTGTGTGTGAGCTGAGCTCCCTGTTGCTGCAGATGGAGAAGATGATGGAGGAGGCCGGAAACAGGCACCTGCTGACCGTGCTCTCCTACCCTCGGGCGGGGCACCTGATCGAGCCGCCCTACACCCCGCACGTCCGCTCCAGCAACTTCATGATTGCCCAGTCCAGAAAAAAAGGTACAAAACCGTGTGCAGTATGTGTGATGTGCGGTAAGCGACCTGTTGCCTCTCTCTCCGTCATGATGCCCGAGTAACTTCAGTCTCAGAACCACAGGAGATTGTTCCTTTTGATTTTAAGTGTGAGTGCAACCTGTGACATTTAATGAAGATCACTGATTGAAAATCCTAATGTCTGTTCAGATGATGGTCTTTCGATAACAGTATCATAATGCTTAGCCCTGTTCCCGAAAACATAAGGCAACTTTAATGCTTAAATGTGCGTTCAGATGGACGGGTGAGACACGGACGGAGGCGGTGTGCTCTGTTAGTTTCAGTTTGGCAGCGTACGGCGCTGATCTTCTTCTTTTCTCTCGGCTTGCTTTGCAGTGCTGGTTCTGTGGGGAGGGGAGGTGGTGGCGCACTCTAGGGCCCAGGAGGACTCCTGGCGCAAAACCTTGGCCTTCCTGCAGCAGCACCTGTATGGCCCGGACCCGGAAGCCCCCGGGGACCAGTGACGGGTGCGGGGCGAACACCTCCATCCATCCACCGCCCCCCCTCTCCTGCCTGCTCAGCTTTTACCCCAGGAGGGGTGCCGAACTCAGTGCTTTTCAGAAACTGCATTTCAATTAACATTTAAATTTAATGTAAATTTTTAAAAAAAATTTTATGTCCCCTTAAACTAGTGCATTAATGAAATGTAGCACACAAGTGGATTTATGAAGATGTTGATCCATTCCTGCCTGCTTACATTGACCTGTCATACGTGAGCCTACGTGTGATGGTATGTTCCAAATAAACTTGCTACCCTCTCCCTTCACTGACTGTCTGAAGTAAGTGCATTATCACCGTGGGCCTAATGGGTGCTAGATTTTATGGGAAATGAACCACTGTTTGCCGGCTACAGGTGATAAAATGTAAGGTAAAACATTCCGTGATCCGTGGACCTCACTGACCATAGCGGCATGTGGAGGTATGTAAATTTCCACATTTATGATATGAAATTGTATGTTCTAGATATTTAAACGACAATGTGTAATGGATTTCGATACATTTAAATGGAAAAAGGTGTGCAGCACATCAGTGTCATTTTCATACCTGTACAAATGATTTTAGTGGCTGTGCCTCACCAATGTCTTGTTGATCTCTCTCAGGGTCTGCTGCAGATGGGACAGTGCAAATGGCAATGCACCACACAATGAAGGGAGCCACTCCAAAGTCAATGAGTTGAATGTTTTTAATTATGATAAGTTGTAAAATCATACAAATTCAGAAAATACATGCACATTTGTACATAGCCATTTATGTTGATGTAGAGATATAGACTTTATCAAATGCAAGGAAGAGGATCATAATACTACAGTAACATTGTTATGGATATTATAATACACATAATGGACACAAATGGCTTCAGCAGTTATTCTCCCCTCTATCTTCTTCCTCAGTCTCAGGCTGCTCTGTCTGCCTGTCAGGGGGAGGTCTTCATCCTTGCTGTGCCCTCCCTCTCCTTCCTCTCTCTTGCCTATTCCTCCTCCCCTGTCCTCTCCTCTTTCTCTTGCCCCTCACGTTCTGTCTCTTCCCTCTCATGCTGTTCCGCCTGCGCCTCCTCCTCTGCCTCCTTCACGCTCATCCTGTTCTCCTCACGCTCTCCTGTCCCCTCTGCCTCTGTCTGTGCACTCGTCTCTGCACTCCCTGTGTGCACCTCCTCCTCTGCACTCTCTGCCTGCACCTCCTCCTCTGCGCACTCTGTCTGCACCTCCTCTTCTGCTGTCCTCCTGCTCTGCATTACTTCCTTCTCTATCCCCTCATCCATTGCCTTCTCCCTCTCTCCTGTCTCCTCATCCTCTGCTTTCTCCATCTCTCCTTTCTCCTCATCCTCTGCTTTCTCTGTCTTTCCTTCCTCCTCACTTTCCTCTGCTATCTCTGTCTCTTTCTCCTCATCCTCTGCTTTCTCCATCTCTCTTTTCTCCTCACTGTCTTCTGCTTTCTCTCTCTCTTTCTCCATCTCTAGTTTCTCCTCATCCTCTGCTTTCTCAATCTCTCCTGTCTCCTCATCCTCTGCTTTCTCCATTTCTCCTTTCTCCTCGCCCTTTCTCTCCGTCACACTCTCCATCTCACCTGCCACCTTATCAACCCCTTCAACTCCTGCCTGTCCATTCTCCATTTGTTCTCTTTCCTCCATCCTCTGCTTTTCTCGCTCTATCTCTTCCTTCATCCCCTCTGTCGGTTCTTTCTCACTCCTCTTCTCTTCCTCTCTCCCTGTTTCTTCTCTGTCCTCCATCCTTTCACCCCCTTTTTCCATTTCTCCCTGAATCCCGTCTGTGAGTGCTTTCTCCTCCTCGGGCCTCTCCTTCGCTCTCTCCATCTCTCCTTTCCCCTCCTTCATCCCTTCCCACTCCATCCTTTCTTTAGCATCTCTCCCTTCACCCATCCTTTCTCTCTCCAGGTCTTCTCTTGCCTGCCGTATCTTCTCCTCCTCCCTCTCGATATCTCTCCTCATGTTCTCCACCCTTTCCTCATCCTCTCTGACCTTTGCCCACTCCTTCTCCAGCCCTTCGCTTAATCCCCTTATCGTCTCCTCGGTCTCCTTCGCCTGCCTCCTGTTCCTTCCCTCCAGGCTCTCGATTGTCCTCATGCAGGTCGCCCTCTCTTTCATCCAGATGGCTTTGATCTTGGCGATCTCGGTGTCCACCAGCTCCATCAGGCTCATCCACTCGTCCGCCTCCTCCCTGATCCTCTCCAGCTCTCTCAGCCTCTCGATCTCGTTGAAGGTGTAGAGGAACTTGCGGTTGAAGTTCAGGAAGCTCGCCACCATCTCCTCCTTCTCCTGCTTCATCATCTCCCTCTCCTTCTCCATCTCCTCTTTCATCCGCTCCATCTCCTCTCTCTCCCTCCTCATCCCCTGCTCTCTCTCCGTCTCCTGCCTCCGCTTGTTGCGCTCCAGCTTGTCCATCTTCCTCCTCCAGTCCTTCCTCTCCCTCATCCAGTCCGCTGTGATGATGTCCGTCTCCGTCTCCACCAGCTCCATCAGGCTCGACCAGTCATCCACCTCCTTCTTTGTCCTCTGCAGTTCTCTCTTCAGGGCCTCCGTCTCCTCTCTCATTCTCATCATCTCCTTCTCAATGTCTTCCTGGTCCCTCACCCCTTTGCTGGAGGCCACGTATCCCACCATGCAATCTGGGTTGACTCCCCCCGTCTCCTTGCTCATACTCTCCATGTCCTCTTCCTGTGTCCTTTGTGACTTCCTTTACCAGTGCTTGGGTAGATATCGTCCTTTATTCGCCAGCTGCGGAACAACTGCCAAGGTAAAGCAGAAGTAACAATATCTCTGTTTGGTGTACGGCACATTTTTCTCATTTGGTGCAAGGCTTTTCTAACCATGGCAAACTGTGAGTGTGGGGGTGATGCACACAAACTGATAAATCACATTGGGTATGGTGTGAACAATGGGTGCCTCGAGTACTTTGCACAGCACAACACAAAAGTGGTTATAAGACGTAAAACATGCAGTAAGTCACTTGTACGTTTATTAAAGATAGATGACTGTATCGCTTGAAATACATTTTTGTTACAGAATGGAATGACAAATTAATGACCAAAATAACTCTATCTGAATTTACTCACTTGTTAGGCTGGTACGTACTTATAGAAATTCAGTGGTGTCAAACGGCATAAAACCAGATGCTGGATCTTTGCTTTCTGATAATGGACTAGCTTGCAGCAATTTCCTGTGAACGTAAAAAATGTAATGAAAACTAACCCTCTGTGACATCATATGGCAAGTTGTTCATGTTGCCATGGATTTACATCACAACAAACATACCAACATGAAACAGATAGACATTAATATATATTTAACATATAATAGGCCTATTAATTTTTATAAATATACACGCATATTGGCCTAAATGGAGCCAGCTAGTAACTGAACTCCAAACCATGATCTTTCATCATCTATTTTAACTTTAAATGTAGAGCCAGGCGCGATATTCACGAGGCTTCTGTGATGGTGCATTATTTTGTTAAATCCTACTAAACTTGCTTATGAATGACATGTTAATAAATTAAACGTATATTTATGCATGTAATGTACGTTTAAAAAATAAAAATAAATAAACGCGGTGATAGCTAGTTAAATAGGTACTCCTGCGGGTTTTGAGCTAAATATACTATTATTAGCCTATGCCTACTCACCAAGCGGGCGTCACCTTAGTTTTATTCAAGATTTCAAAGTTTCGGACTACAAACAGCAGCTGGACGGATCTCTATTCTCTAAGTTTTCCCCCAACTTTCTGAGTAGTTCACTTAGCTTGATTGCATTGGGTTCGTTGTTTTCAGTCAAATGAATCGGGAAAGTCTGAGATCGTTTTTTGAAATGTAAAACCATTGTTCCGTACCGTTCTAATGTTGCCATGGATATGCAAAGGCTATATAGGGGATTCTCACGGCAAAACAGAACAATTAAAAATCGCCGAACGCAATCTGGGAAATATTAGCAGGGCTTGCTTAAATTACGGATACGGTTTATTAAAAATCACATAGAATTGCAGCTGCTTTTTTGGCAGCTGAAGAATAAAAATAAAATAAAATTTACGCGGACAAACACAACGGATAGTTTCTATTTTCGTTTTAATTTACCTTTAGTCTTTTTTTGTTGTTGATTACGTGTCATTATGCACTACTCCATGCGTGGTTTGCTTTTGTGTCTTTTGTAGTGTTTTTAATTTCAAAAGAAATTTTATTATTATTATTATTATTATTATTATTATTATTATAATAAAAATATGTTTGTAATCAATAAAAGGCAAATGTACGAGCCTTGTGTATTCTCACAGTCTCCCACAGGAGGGCGCTAAAACAGCTACAGTCACCACTTCTTAAATCTCCCGTTAGTATCGCCTGCACCGAAGGTGATTAGCCTAGCCTTCCAGCTAGTTGTATGAGCTTTAATGGGGTGATAATTTGTGTATACATTGTATTCTCACAGTCTCCCACAGGAGGGCGCTAAAACAGATACATTCACCACTTCTTAAATTTCCCGTTAGTATCGCCTGCACCGAAGGTGATTAGCCTAGCCTTCCAGCTGCTTGTATGAGCTTTAATGGGTGGGCCATTTGCGTATATATTGTATTCTCACAGTCTCCCACAGGAGGGCGCTAATAGATTTACAGGCACCCCTTCTTGTATTAATAGTGTATTCTGACAATCTCCCACAGGAGGGCGCTAATAGTGTTACAGTTTGTAGTCCTAAAATCCGGAAGTTCGCTTTTTTGAGCCATGGGGTTCCCTCGTCAGATATGCAATTTTCTAAGCCTGAGGGCTCCACGTTTTGTTGTACGATATAAATTAAACACATTAATATCACCATCGTGGATTTAGAAGCTGTTATGTGCTTTTAAAAAGTAAGTTGCTAACTAGTTGCTATATTGAAACTACAACAATGGTCGCTTTCTGGCAACCGCCAATCAAGTTTCCATACTTGCCCGCCACCTGCACGTGACAACCGTTGTAGTTTCAACATGGCAACTTGTTAGCGACTTACTTTTTAAAGCACATAACCGCTTCTAAATTTACGGTGGAAGGGTGTAATTTATTTCATAGAACAAAACGTGAAACTCTCTTCGACATACGTTAACCACATGCCTTATTTTCGACAGAAAACGAAGAAACAAGAAACAAAACCAGGAAACCCATGACTCAAAAAAGCAAACCTACTTCCGTATTTTAGGACTACAAACCATAGAGCGTATAGACGAGTGCAGTGCTACAAACTTCAAACTATAATTCTATTAGCGCCCTCCTGTGGGAGATTGTCAGAATGCACTGTTAAAATAATCGAAGAAGTGGTGCCTGCAAATCTATCTGCGCCCTCTTGTGGGAGATTATGAGAATACACTATACACGATAAATATGTTCGAAAATACCACTGGGCTGTTAGTTCACTTGGCGAAACTGGTGAAAATTTGATGTACGCAATTAAAGCGCCGTATGCTTCTGTTGCTAATTAATATTTATTGTGGCGTTCCTATTTAATTGTGCGCCGATTTGCAGATAAAACTATATTGAATATAGTTTAGTTGTGTGCAGGTAAAATTAGGAGATGACGGTATTCATTTAAGACAACAAAGCATGCAACTGCATTAGCAAACCATTAGCTAAGTGCATACGCACTATATGCTTTGCAAATATTGATATTTACACACCGTATGCTTCTGCTGTTAATAAACGTTGATTGTCTCGCCCCTATTTAATTATGCCGAGGTGTGCAGACAAAATTTGGAGACGACAATATCAGAGCGCAGAGTATTTGTGGTCACTTGGCTGAGAGTTGCAAAGTGGTGGTGTGCACTATATGTACAGAGGTGGGGCATGTGGCTGGGAATTGCATTAATGAACTGTAATTTATGTGGCTCAAATACCCACCTGTTTTGAGACTGCCCTGATTCTGTTGCCAACAGGACAAAGAGGACCTGGGAATATGCCCACACTAAGAGGCAGGAGGAAAGGGAGGAGGCGCAGGAGGGAGCTGAAGAGAAGGATAAGGAGCAGAAGGAGAGACAGGAGGGGCGAGAACTGAGGAGGAAACGGGGAGCAGGGAGAGCCGGTGAAGAGACAGGGTTGTAGTTTTGTGTTTTTGTTCGTTGTCCATTTCCTCTTGCTTGCAGGATTCTCTGCCGGTGGTGATTGCTTTGAACATGCGGAGCCTTGGGGGTTGGCAGTGGGGGGTGCAGGCCGTCCTGTCGTACCTGAAGAACGTGAAAGGTGGAAATTTTGTTTCTGCAGGAGCTCCACAAAATCAGCAGGGCAGGAGGGATTTGTTGCACAAGATTTCCCCACACCTGTTGGGGAGGGTGCCTTGTTTGTTTGGTGGGTGATTTTATTTGTGTGTTGGAAATAGGAATAGGGTGTTGGTAAGGGAGCTGGGGAAGATTTCAATTTTGATAAGACTTCTGTGCTTTTAAAGAATATGATGAAAGATTTTAATTTTAATTTTAGATACAGAAATCAGAAATCTTCTACAGAAACATACAGAAATATTTCTTTTGTGCAGGGTAGTGTTCTGGTTTTTTCCAGCGCATGGGCTGACATTGGGTTATGTGGTGGAAGTTTTGAAAGCGGTGACCCATTTGGACCTGCTGCATCGGCACAGACCTGGCGTGGTTCCTGGCCCGGTTCCTGGCCCATGATGTGCTGCCGGTGAGTGGTCCTGCAAGCCCGGAGGTTCAGGGACATCATTCTGCCCCCCAAGACACCTGCAGTGAGAGAGTCGGCCTGGCACTGTCTGTGGGACGGTCTCAGCGCACTGGAGGTCGGCCCAGCCACTAGTTCAGCTGGTAGCTGGAGGGAGAGCCATGGACTGTTATATGATGCTCTACGATGGTGCCCGGCAAAGTGTGGGAACCTCTCAGCAGGGGGGCTTGGTGGCTCCTGGTGAACTCGTGCCAGGAAGCTCTCTGGGTGGCGGAAGGAAAGGGGCTGCCTCCAGACGCTGCGTGGCAGATGGCGGATGGCGGATGGCGGATGGCGAAGGTGTTGGACTACATGGGGTGGGACCGCAGAAAGTGGGGGGCTGAGACTGCTAAAGCACAAATGGGGGGGAACTGGCGTGGACAATGATGGGCCTGGACTTTGAAAACATTTCAGAATAAAACTGGGTTCTTTTTGTGTTGATGAAGTGGTGAAGAGTGGAGTTTGTTATTTAAGGACACGCACTGATTTGTACAAAAAAGTTGTTTTTATTGTGCGGTTTTATTGTTTTTATTATTGGTCATGGTTGGGGGTTATTGTATGGTGTGATTTAAACATGATTTTAGTTTCTGTATATTTTGGGGGGTTTCATTTGGGATGTCCTTTTGAATTGATATTTATGTGTTTGAGATTGGGGGGGGATCATATTGTGATTGCAGTTTTCATTTATAGAAAGGATATTTTGTTTTTGGTATTATGTATTGGTAGCTAAGTTATGCATTTGATTTGATTTTATGCCTTTTAATTGTATTTATTTGGTTACACTTATTGTCAGTCCAACCATGAATTAATTGAAAATGTAATTGTAATACAAATTGTACAGATTTAATGTTAATATTTTCAAAAACCAAAACGAAAATTGTGCAAGAAGAGCTTTCGGAGTATATGCAAAGATTATAAGCAGTATTACTTGGTTATTGCAAAAGATACGTTCCTTGTTCAAGACTGACTTCATTACGGCAATAATTGCAAAATGACGAATGTTCATCTATTCCGAAAGTTTTTTTTATTTGGGTCTGAGCATTGAGTGCAGTGCCTTGTGTTCATAGTACAATGGAGTTATGGTTAGTTTCGGAAACTCCTTTGGAATGATGTGTGTGTAGACCGTTTTAGTTACAGAGCTGTAATATCAACCTTTCAATGTTAGAAATGCTAACAAAACCTGAAAATCTTATGTAGAGCATGTCTATACCTTCTAAGGAATAATGTTAATCTCAGGTAAATTTCACTCGAATTAGTTCCCTCGTTGCAAAGGATCCACGTGAAGAATGCAAACTTACCATTTGCGCTAAGAAATTGTTTTAAAACTTTGGAAAAGAAATGTGTTATGGATAACCAGAAGTCACCTCAACTCTTAAATTACATTTTTAATTTTTGTAACATAACCACGAATGAGTCAGCTGAGACAGTCAGTGCACTGCCGAGCAGTATGGTGATACTTTATGTCTTGAATATGGTGTCATTTTCCATCAATACCCCTGCAGAGTCTGTATAACATTTATCTATTGCTTATACAGACCCATTGGTTTAAAACATGTGCTTTTTGATGTTGAGTTTGGAGTGTATGATTTGTTTTAAAGATACAAGCACCATAGAGAAAAACAACACAAAGACAATTTGCTTTTGATTATACAAATGCCCAAAATGCATTTATTCTGATTGGTTTATTCTGAATACCCACACTGCATTTTATATATTCTCACACAACCATGGATGGAACAGCATGGTCTTTTATAGGGGTGTCAATAAGTGATCTTTCGCAGTATACTTAGTCAGTTCTGTTTTCTGAGGTTACTGCTGCTTGGTGTCTAATAAACAATAGAAACTTCAATGGTTACCTTAAACATACAAAATTAATTGTGGATATTCAGAACAAACTAATCAGAATAAATTTATGCATAATACTTAAAATGCATTTTGGGTATTTGTCACACAACCATGGATGGAACAGCATGGTCTTTTATAGGGGTCCCAATAAGTGATCTTTCCTAATATATTTAGTCAGTTCCATTTTTGGCAGTGCTGCTGTTTGGTGTCTAATAAACAATGGAACCATCTCTGGTTGCATTAAACGTACAAAATTGTGGATATTCAGACCAAACCAATAAGGAGAATATTATGCGTAGTAGTTAAAATGCATTTTGGGTATTTGTCACACAACCATAAATGGAACAATATGGTCTTTTTTAGGGATGCCAATAAGTGATCTTTCACACTATATTTAGTCAGTTCTGTTTTTGGGCGGCTGCTGCAGTTTGGTGTCTGATGAAAAGTAGAAACATCCTCGGTTGCCTGAGAACGTCTAAAATGCGTTGTGGGTATTCAGAATAAACCAATAAGAAGAATATTATGCATATGAGTTCAAATCCATTTTGGGAATTTGTCACACAACCATGGATGGAACAGCATGGTATTTTATAGGGGTCCCAATAAGTGATCTTTCACAGTATATTTAGTCAGTTCCATTTTCTGCGGCTGTTGCTGTTTGGTGTCTAATAAACAATGGAAACATGAATGGTTGTATTAAACACATAATTAATTGTGGATATTCAGACCAAACCAATAAGGAGAATATTATGCATAGTAGTTAAAATGCATTTTGGGTATTTGTCACACAACCATGAATGGAACAATATGGTCTTTTTTAGGGATCCCAATAAGTGATTTTTGAAAGTATGCTTGGTAAGTTCCATTTTGTGGGGCCACTGCTGTTCAATGTGTAATCGAAAGTAGATAGGCTATATTTTGAGGATCCCTATTTTCAAAAAATAAGGATATTCTCTGTATTGCTTGTTTGTTTAAAACAAATGATTCAACTCTAAAACTTACATCTTAAAGATTATTTTAAGATGAGTGTTTTAGAATGAAGTCACTTGTTCTGATAAATAAGCAGGACAGAGAATATCCTTATTTTTTGAAAATAGGGATCCTCAAAGTATAGCCTATCTACTTTCGATTACACATTGAACAGCAGTGACCCCACAAAATGGAACTTACCAAGCATACTTTGAAAAATCACTTACTGGGATCCCTAAAACAGACCATATTGTTCCATTCATGGTTGTGTGACAAATACCCAAAATGCATTTTAAGTATTATGCATAAATTTATTCTTACTGGTTTATTCTGAATATATACAATTAATTTTGTATGTTTAATGCAACCAGAGATGGTTCCATTGTTTATTAGACACCATACTGCAGCATTACCAAAAAATGGAACTGACTAAATATATTAGGAAAGATCACTTATTGGGACCCCTATAAAAGACCATGCTGTTCCATCCATGGTTGTGTGAGAATATATAAAAAGCAGTGTGGGTATTCATAATAAACCAATCAGAAGAAATGTATGCATAGTAGTTTAAAATGCATTTTGGGTATTTGTCTCACAACCATGGATGAAACAGAATGGCATTTTATAGGGATCACAATAAGTGATCGGTCACAGTATTTTAGGGGCCACTGCTGTTCGCTGCCTAATCAAAAGTAGATAGTAGTAGTAGCAATTTTCAGAGTATTTCTTTAAGAATACTCTATGTTTTTCTTGATTATTGAACCCAATGGTTCTAATCTTAAATGCACATCTTAAGAAAAAAATTTAAGATGTCCAGTTTAGAAGAAATCATTTATTTATAAAACTCTGGCTGCTGGCATTCCACAACAAGAACCAACCCAATATACTACAGAACTTGACTTCTTAGTGTGCCCATAAAATACTATACAATCACATTCATGGTTGTGATAATATGCATTCTGGGTAGTAACTTGGCATGTTTAATATTACACCAGTTTTGTCCACATTATAGCACACTCCCTATTACTTCTCTAAAACACACACACAAAATTCCATGACAAAACTCAATATGAACATTCCAAGACATTATAACATAGAGCCATCTGTTATATCTTTTTAAATTGTGTTTTGCAACCACTACAAAACAGTTTACAATAGTTTATTTTATTTTATTTTTTTACAAGCACAATGTGTAAAAGGATGCAAGAGCATCAGTACATGGAGAGATATTCTGCAGAACACTTCCATTGGCTTTGCCTTTGAGTTGAACAGAATTTACTTATGCACACATTTGTGTATACACAGACACCTATGCACAAATCTTTATCAGTATCTTTACAGGCATTTAGCAGACGCTCTTATCCAGAGCGACTTACACAAGTGTCTACATTGCATCCACTTATACAGCTGGATTTATACTGAAGCAATGCAGGTTAAATGTCCTACCTATTATAATACACTGCCACTCCATCAGACATACACAATTTCAAAATGTAAGTGCAAAGAATATGTGGTGCATTATAGGATTATTTACAAAGCATACTGAAAATATAGCAAATACACCTTACAGAAATGAGCAGGATTCACGTCACACCAACTGACCAACAACATGTGGATGCCACAGTCATTCCTTACTGTTTGCTTTGGAAGTTCCTGATTCATAAAAAAAGCACCTGCCACAGGTCCTGTTATACAAACACACTTTGTAATACAAGAGTGTCAGCATTATCAGCCACAATCTTCCGAACAAAGCCAGTAGCAACTGAAAGAAAACAAATCATTGGTATATGACAAGGCCTATTGGTAGTGATAGTCATACTTAACCTGTTTCCGTTCCCTTGGCAAGCCAATTTAGGTTTAGAATGAAACATGTCTGCTTTCATAGATAGATGTAACAAAGCATGCACAAGTTCGCAAAAGCCACAGAAACATTGCCTTCTAGTTGTAAAACACGCAGCACATCGCTGGCCAAAGGAACGCGACCTGACATGTTTGACGCGTGCATTAGTTCAATGGTCAGGGGCATATGACACTGATTTTGCAGCCCTAACAACATTTGCGACCCCAGACCGGAATTTACAAAGAATTAATTATTATCAATAATAAATCACCCCCATTTAAAATAATTTCACTGAACGGTTGGGCACAACGAGGCAACTGGGGCAAGCCCTGTACAAAATAGCGACTCTGGCGAAAACGCAAAATGAGTGTTTTGGGACCGGATTCAAGTCATATAGGAGCATTAGCTCGACACACATTCACAATAACAGCACTCAACAACCAACGACAAAGGGGAATTTATTTTAAAAAGCCAAAGCAATATGTCAGAAAAAATACACATACACACGAAGTCGTCACATTATAGTAACACTACAGCTTCAAAACCAAAGCAATAAGTGAACAGATCTCACAAATACAGGTATCGCAGTACTGACAAGAAGTGCGCGGGTGTCTGTAGGAGTCATAATCTGCCATTGAAAGCTAATACAAAACAAATAATAAATAATAATAACAAAAATGAACCTGCCATACATTAAGTGTAATCGCAAAGCATTTTATCCATATACAAACAAGACAACCTCGTTGACGGTTGGGTAATACACAAATGTATTAAGGACAATTTATTAGATTATGTGTACGAAAATGCGCGTATACTGTAAATCATCAGATACTTCAAAATGGACATGCTGGTAAATATTCCTGTTCTTGCGCAGCAGGGTGGGAGTTATGGATGTATACTTCTTCTTAACCACAGAACTGTATAAGAACTATAAAGGAAATTGCTTTCTAAGCCTGGAACTTCAAACCACAGCTAGCATTGTTTAAGTATCTGGAGTTAACGGTCCAGCTTGCTAAATGTTCAGTAATTTGTGTAATATAAACTCAATTAGTTATCAGTTTATTTACCTGTCATGAACAGCACTGTTGTGTTCAAGTTTTTTGTACGGTTGGAAAATGTATTTGGACTTTTAATATTACACAAAATCTAAATAAATATCTGCTGAAACTGAACATGTGCTTATTGCATATTATTTTTATTGCGAAATGACAGCACAATTTAAAAAAAAGCAAGGCTGGAATTTGTCAGAATAAAATTCCAAAGCACACATGAAACTATCTTTCATTATTTAAAAGGAAATAATGTGCATATACAAACCCTGCCCCTTATCCACACCCACTGCATTTTTAAACAGAGAATGAGTGTTCTCTGAAGTGCATTCCTTGATAGAACGAAAACTTGCACATGACATGTACATTACAATCTTGACAATCTACAGTCTTTATTTTCGTAAAAATCACTAAAAACCCCTCCTGTCAGGGGGAGTTTTGGAGCGATTTCCCCCCAAATGGGGGGTCTTTGAAGAAAAAGTGGGCATTTGGCGTCCCTGACTTTCCAAAACCCAGGGACGCCAAATGCCCACTTTTTACTTAAAAATCCCTCATTTGAGAGGAGAGCTCTCCAAAACTCCCCCCGACAGGAGGGGTTTTTTGTGATTTTTACGAAAATAAAGATTGCAGATGGTAAAGATTGTAATGTACATGTCATGTGCAAGTTTTCGTTCTAGCAACGGATTGCGGATTTTTTAACGAAAATAAAGACTGCAGAATGTCAAGATTGTAATGTGTGACGTGATTATAGCTATCTTTAAAGATATTTTGACTAGTCAAAATATATTTTCAGATATCTTGAATTATCGTTGTTACTAGTCAGTTTATAATTGCAGATATCTGGAATTATCATTCTGACTAGTAACATTGCATTTATCAAAATATATTTGTAGATATCTAAATGTCATTATGGATAGTCAAGCGAAGCTATTAAATGTTAAAGTGGCTTGCCATAAAAAAACGAACTTGAATATAACAGTGCTGTTATTTTTTAATCCAAATTGCTTTTCTGTAATGATATTATTTGTCCAGCAGATGAAGACAAATCCCCACTGTTGGCCTACACATCCTCTTCCAACTCCTGAACAATGGGCCTGTTAACAGCATTAAATAGTACTCCAATAAACAGATACTAAGTCGAATTGTATATGTTTCTGACGACATCACGTAATAATGTAATTTAGTTGCATCATCACAACGTTATGCGTGCAGGCGTTATGTCACAACAGATATTCACTTAGTGTTCTGCGCCATTAGTTATTCGATCCTAGCTTCCACCCAGTTATACGATGGCCCGTGTTAAGGCCAGCCAAATAGCGTACATTTAAATTCTGACCACCAAAATGCATTTGTGTATCATACTCATTGATTCATGACAGAAGAAATTTAAGATGCTGAACTTTCATGACACAATTATGAGCATTAGCAAGCTGATAATTACATCCAGATAATAGTCTTACTATATTTCTGTATTACGGTTTACTATATTACCTATGTTATCAATTCTAGCTGTGGTTTGAATCTCCTGGTTGAAAAAGCGATTAACTTTCTATTTCGTGTACAGTTCTGTGCTTAGAATAAATCTCTTATGCATAGACAAGTTTTCATCCTCACTGCTGCGCAAGAAGAGGAATATTTCCCCACATACTAATTTTGACACATCCGATGATAAATACGCTACAAGCATTTGGTTCTACATATTTTAATTATCCGCCCCAAATGTATTTGTGTATTTCTGAACCGTAAACGTGTCTTGTTTGTATATACATATAATACTCGGTATTCATCTCCAAAACGTGTCTGATTAGTTTTTATTTTTAATTTTTTAGAATTTATCTTTAGTGTACCGACTGATACTTGGTTGTTCTGTCAATGGGATTTCTTCAAGCGTTTCTTTTTGTAAGTATGGCGACATCTATACGCATGAAATTTATTCAAATATTGCATTCATTTTTAAGCAGTGATGTTCTTGTACTTGTACTGTGAAGCTAGTAATATACTTCGGAGTATACTCGTTTCCTCTGTTTACATAAAATGAAGTGGGTGTGTGTTGGGGGCACGGTTTGTAAATACACATTATTTCCATTTAAATAATGAAAAATAGTGCAATGTGTACTTTATTATTGTATTCCAACATTACATTTCAGCTTTGGAAATTTTAATTGTGCTCTCATTGCTCAATAAAAATAGCATGCAATCAGATCAGGTTCAATTTAGATATATCTTTATTATCCCCGAAGGGAAAATTGAGTGCAGCATTTAAAATCCACATACATTTAACAACCATACAAAAAAAAAAAAAAAAAAACATCTACAAACAGAAGTATTCATCCATAACTCATTTCCTGCTGTGTAAGAAGAGGAATATTTCCCAATATGCTCATTTTGAAACATCTGATGAGCAATACAAGCATTTGCATATAACATTTTAATTTGCTACCATTACGTTACATTACATTTATTTCGCAGACGCTTTTATCCAAAGCGACGTCCAAAGCAATGAGTGCATACCGAAGGTCATTGTAACAGAAACACAAAACACAGGTCTGATAAGGTACAATACTCATTGTGTAACAATTATTCATAGCCATGAACACATTAATTCCAGTTCACACAGTAAGCATAGTCTAGGTCAGAAAGTAATCTTAAATCTTTAAAACTAGGAGGCATGACAACAAGCTACAGCATCAAAATAACAATACAAGTTCAATATAAGTGTTGGATGGAGGTACATGGAATATAAAAGTGGTACTGGAGGTACATGTACAGCATATAAGTGCTACAGGAACAAAGTGGAAGGATATGTGATAAGAGTGCTCCTAGATTGGGAGTGCCTTGCAGAGTGGTGATAGTTAGTCCAGGTATAGTCTGAAGAGATGCCTTCTAGCCACAATGCATTTTGTATTACCCATCAATAGACATGGTTGTCTTGTTTGTATATGCACAGAATACTTGACAATCACCTTTGATACATGCCTTTTTCTTTTTTTGCATGTTCCTATACTGGCTTTCAGTGGTTAATAATGATGACGCTTGATTTCTCCAGACACTTTTTATTGTAAGTACTGAGATACCTGAGCAGGTGAGATCTGTTCTAATATTGCTTTGATTTTGAAGCAGTGGTATGGTGGTGTTGTGTTTATGTGGAGACTTCTTGTATGTAATCAGACTTGTGTATGTGTTTTTTGTAACAAATTGCTTTAGCTTTTTATAGAAATTCAGGAACTTCCCAAACAAACAGTACAGAATGACTGTAGCATCTACATGTTGTTGGTAAGACACACATGGATGTAATCCTGTTCACTTCTGTAAGATGTGTACTTTTCAAGAATAATTAACACAAACGACTGTGTTATATTTGCAGTATCCATCATAAATAGTCCTGTAATGCACCCAGGATCCTTTGCACTTGGATTTAGAAATTGTTTCTGTACTAATAAATTACCCATAATATGTTTGTGTATTACCCAACCACATATCTGGTCATTTCTATGCATTCAAACATGTCATGTTAATCAATAGGCTATTAGATATCGTGTGATTCACTGCATTAAAATGATTATAAACTTTTTTTGTAGTGATTTTAACAATAAAAAAGGTATAACAGGAGGGTCTACATAATAATGGCTTAGAATGTTAATATGGTCTTTTGTAATGGTGTTTTGTGTTTTAGAAAAGCAATGGGGAGCTTGCTGTAATGTGGATAGAACTGGTCTAATAGCATATATTCATAGTTGCAACCCACAATGCATTTTGTATATTATCACACAACCATGAATGTGATTGTATTGTATTTTATGGGCACACTAACAAGTCAAATTCTGTAGTATATTTGGTTGATTCTTTTTGTGGAGTAATAGTAGTCCAGGTCTTATGAACTAATGGTTATTCTAAAATATACATCTTAAATGGATATTAAGATGCATCTTTGAAAGTTAAACCATTTGGTTTAATGGATAAGCAAAATAGAGAATGATCTTATTTATTTTAAAAATAAGAATCCTCTAAATACTGCGTATCTAGTTTCCATTAGACAGGAAACAGCAGTGGCCCCAGAATATGCCACAGAAGATAATTTATTGGGATCCCTATAAAATACCATTCTGTTTCATCCATGGTTGTGTGACAAATACCCAAAATGCATTTTAAACTAATATGCAAAATGTCTTCTCATCTGAATACTCCCAATGAATTTTGCATATTCTCACACAACCATGGATGGAACAGCATGGTCTTTTATAGGGGTGTCAATAAGTGATCTTTCACAGTATATATTTAGCCAGTTCTGTTTTCTGGGGCTACTGCTGTTTGGTGTCTAATGAATACCATCAATGGTAGCATTAAACACAAAGTTAATTGTAGATATTCAGAACAAACCAATAAAAAGAATATTATGCATAGTTAAAATGCATTTTGGGTATTTGTCACACAACCATGAATGGAACAATATGGTCTTTTTTAGGGATCCCAATAAGTGATTTTTCACAGTATGCTTGGTAAGTTCCATTTTGTGGGGCCACTGCTGTTCAATGTGTATCGAAGTAGATAGGCTATATTTTGAGATCCTATTTTCAAAAAATAAGGATATTCTCTGTCCTGCTTATTTTCAAACAAGTGACTTCATTCTAACACTCATCTTAAAATAACTTAAGATGTCAGTTTTAGAGTGAATCATTGTTTTAAACAAAAAGCAAACAGAGAATACCCTATTTTTGAAATAGGGATCCTAAAATATAGCCATTACTTTCGATTACACATTGAACAGCAGTGGCCCCACAAAATGGAACTTACCAAGCATACTTTCAAAAATCACTTATTGGGATCCCTAAAAAAGACCATATTGTTCCATTCATGGTTGTGTGACAAATACCCAAAATGCATTTTAACTACTATGCATAATATTCTTCTTATTGGTTTGTTCTGAATATCCACAATTAACTTTGTGTTTAATGCTACCATTGATGGTATTCATTAGACACCAAACAGCAGTGGCCCCAGAAAACGGAACTGACTAAATAGATTGTGAAAGATCACTTATTGACACCCCTATAAAAGACCATGCTGTTCCATCCATGGTTGTGTGAGAATATGCAAAATGCATTTCAACTAGTATGCATAATATTCTTCTTATTGGTTTGGTCTGAATATCCACAATGAATTATGTGTTTAATACAACCATTGATGTTTCCATTGTTTATTAGACACCAAACAGCAACAGCCCCAGAAAATGGAACTGACTAAATATACTGTGAAAGATCACTTATTGGGACCCCTATAAAAGACCATGCTGTTCCATCCATGGTTGTGTGACAAATTCCCAAAATGGATTTTAACTAATATGCATAATATTCTTCTTAGTGGTTTATTCTGAATACCCACAACGCATTTTAGATGTTCTCAGGCAACCGAGGATGTTTATACTTTTTATCAGACACCAAACAGCAGCAGCCGCCCAAAAACAGAACTGACTAAATATAGTGTGAAAGATCACTTATTGGCATCCCTAAAAAAAAACCATATTGTTCCATTCATGGTTGTGTG